>NC_142166.1:29864546-30022046 GCF_029865625.1 Vigna umbellata
TAAGATGAATTTAGTGAAAGAAGTGAAGAAGGAGAGAGATGGAATCAGAAAAGTCAACCAGAAACCAGAAAAGTCAACCAGTCAACCAGAAAAGTCAACCAGTCAACCAAAAAGTCAACCAGTCAACCAGAATACGAAAAAAGTCAACCAGACGAGTTTTGGGCCAGTTTTATGCGATTTTATGATCTGTTTCTGCCTGGACCCGTTTTCTATTATTTTTATGTCCTATTTAAAGACCTAGATGTCTTAGGGTTGGTATCTTTAGCAAAGACGAAGCAAACACTCTCTCTTCCACCCGTTTGAAGGAGGATCTTGGATGCTCAGGCTACCTCTCCACCTTTCTAAGGTTTTATCCTTCATTCTTTCATTATTGTTCATCTAGGTTCACCATGAATATGGTGAACTAAACCTTGTATGTTTGTTGGGGAATCAATGTAATCTTTTGAAGCTCTCATATATGGAATTTGTGCTTGCATCTTAATCTAAGATTTATGCTTTCTTTCATCATTAGTTAGGGTTTTTCCTCTTTGCTTAATGCTTGCTTTGTTTAACTCATTCAATGCATGATTATTGATTTTGTCGATACGGGAACGTACGGGGAAGTCTAGATCTGGGGAATCTCTCCCAATATTATATTGGTTGTCGTTAAGCTCCTGTGCTACAAGAACTAATTATTAGGAATGCTAGGAATCGTATGAACTCGTAATTAGGGATAGGCCTTCTTGACAAGGTAATTTAGAGAGTGACATTAACAATGATGATCTGAATGTGGAATTCCTAAAATATATGAGAGTGGATAAGATGAAATTGACCCCCAAAAACATATTCATATATATATATATATTTCATTGAAAGTGCTTGTCTTTTGCTTTTGCCATTGATCAAAACCTCATGCATACATGTTTATTTTTTGTTTTGCATATTAAACTCCAATTATTTTGATCTTAAGTCTTAGCTAATCAACAAACCACACAACTAAACTAGGCCGTGAGTCCTTTGGGAGAACGATACTTGGTCTTACCAAGTTTATTACTTGAACGATTCGGTCATACTTGCCGATTGTAAAACAAGTTTGTGACATCATATTTTGGTGATCATAAATTTGTCCATCACCTACCCCCTCTACGTGAGGATGAGTACTCACGGAACATCAGGATGGACTAGCCAACATTAGCATGCCCACAGTCATACTTTACCAAATTCCATATTCAATATATGTGAGTCGTTCCTCCCTGGAACGGTCGTCCAAAATCCATAGTCGTATAATCATTCCATAACATGTTCACACTTTAAAGTCTTGTATTTTATTCTCATTTTCGTCTTCAATTGCAAATACCTAAAATAACGAACGTTCAGCCCTCTGAAGGACGAGGACGAACGTTAAAGGCGAGACCTAGAAAGACTCGTTGCCAATCAGAATAAGTCGATACATGATTATTTGACGAACGTCATGGCTACTCGAATCAGTTGAATGAACTGACTCTAGAGCGATATAATCAATATTCAGAATAATTTAAGTACACAGACTCTAGGCCGAATCCAAATGGATAAAGATACAACAAGACAAGTAATTAACTATACTGAGAACAATTCGTTTAAAGGGATCGACTGCCAGTCAATGACCGAACGCGATAATATACATTTACTAAATATTTGGACGAACGCTATTTACGCCCGTTTGGAAATCAAAGGTAAGGACGAGCGTTCGGTATAAGACCGAACACTACTTAGGACGAACGCTAGGTATACGATCGAGAGTTCATTAGGACGAACGCTTGGTATAAGACCGAGAGTTCATTAGGACGAACGCTTGGTATAAGACCGAGAGTTCATTAGGACGAACGCTTGGTATAAGACCGAGCGTTACTAATTTTAAGTATAAGGGTATAAATTTTATTATTTCATTTCAGAGACTCGAATACCGCTAGGCTGAGCCGAACGCTCAAACATAGCATTTCACAGGAGGACGCTCGTTCTCGATCAGAGTTCTTTCCGAATGAAAGAATTCCATTTTAAACCATTTACTAGAAAACCGAACGGTATAAGACCGTTCGATGACGAGCGTACATTATCAAGGTAAGAAATATCATATTCAGATTTTTCATCTATTCTAATTCAACGTTTCTCATACAGTTCATATCTTATAATTTCATATCCATCATTAATTCACATACTTTATAGAATTCATATTAACAACTCATACTCTACAATAATCATCCATTTTTCCAATTCATACATATCAATCAACGCATACCATATTCATTCAATCATAACAGCGATCATTCATACATAATCAATCAGCATATATTCATACATTCAGTCAATATCGGACGTTCATGCAACATACTAGTATCAATTAAATTAAATAAGCTTCCCTTACCTCTAGTGTAGAAGGACGTCCTACTGACTGAAGTTGGTTTGCCATAGAACTAGGGTCTTCTTCTACCCTTAACAGGTCAACTACTCTACGAACCAAATCAAATAACAATTCAACAATGGTTCAGGATTAAACTAAGGACTCATGAAACCAGAACTTGGTTTGCATGCTGACTAGAACGAACGGTTAAGAAGTAGAAGACTTACCAGTATCAGATCGTTGAAGTGATCGGTTCAAAACGAAGCTTAAGGTACCGGGAACGGTTCTACGATTTCTGAAACGTGATCGGAGAAAAGGAAGATGAGTTATGGTAGAGAGAAGATGGAGGTTTTCTAGAGAGAAGATGAAGAAAATGAGAAGTCAGTTTTTAGGAAGAAGAAGGGTGCATGCAGAGAGTGGGAAGGAGTGTTTCAAAAAAATCAAATTTCTTCCCAAAGTCAAACAGACGTATTCTCTCATACGGACACCTGTCTTCCACTACTGATTTCAGAATGTTCCAATTTGACACTCGGCAGTGGTGCGTCAGAGTTAGTGAGTGGATTTTTAATGGTCTGAGCAGGGTTTTTTAATGCATTAATTTTGATTTGACAGATGGCTTACGGTTTAATTTTCCGAGGTCTTACATTCCCCCTAACTACAAAAATTTTCGTCCTCAAAAATTAAGACTTACCCGGAAATAAGTGGGGATACAAGTCCTTCATAGCATCCTCCACTTCCCACGTTGAGCCACCAGTCTTTGCGTCCCACACCATCTTCACTAGGCGAATGTCTTTTCCTTTGTAATACTGGGTGCGGCTGTCTTCCACACGAACTGGTTGCAACTCCAGCGTTCGGTCTTGGCGTAGTTGAACGTCTTCCAACTCCAATATATGAGAAGGGTTGGCTATGTACTTCCGGAGTTGGGAAACATGGAAGACTGGGTGAAGGTTCGACAATTGAGGTGGTAAGGCCAACTCATACGCCACTGGTCCGATCTTTCTCAGAATTTGATAAGGCCCGACAAACTTGGGGGATAGCTTCTTTGGACGAACGACTCGGCCTACTCCAGTGATCGGATTGAGTCTAAGAAAGACATGATCTCCTGCAGCGAACTCCAAAGGTCTTCTTCTCTTATCTGCATAGGACTTATGCCTGCTCAGGGACGTCTTCAACCTCTCTTGTATCAACTTCACCTTCTCGGTTGTTTGCTGGATAAGTTCAGGTCCAGTTAGCACGTTTTCTCCTTCTTGGAACCAACAGAGTGGCGTTCGGCACTTCCTACCATAGAGAGCTTCAAACGGCGCCATTCCGATGCTAGACTGAAAGTTGTTGTTATACGTGAATTCCACTAGCGGCAAGACTTCATCCCAAGCGCCTAAGTGATCTAGGACGCACGTCCTCAGTAAATCTTCAAGCGTCTGGATTGTCCTCTCAGATTGGCCGTCCGTTTGAGGATGATAAGCTGAACTCATTTGCAACTTGCTTCCCAATTCACCTTGCAAAGATTGCCAAAATCGAGATGTGAATCTCGTGTCTCGGTCAGAAATGATGCTCGAAGGTACTCCATGCAAACGAACGATCTCCTTGATGTACAACTTAGCTAAGTTGGTCATCGACATCTTCAAGTTGACTGCCAGGAAGTGGGCGCTCTTCGTTAACCGATCCACAATCACCCAAATTGAGTCATGATTTCTAACCGTGCGTGGTAGATGGGTCACGAAATCCATGGAGATGCTGTCCCACTTCCATTCGGGAATCTCCAACTGCTGAAGCAAACCGCCCGGTCTCTGGTGTTCAGCCTTCGCTCGCTGACAAGTCAGACATGATGCCACAAAACGAGCGACATCCCTCTTCATTCCAGGCCACCAGAAAGACTGTCGGAGGTCTTGATACATCTTAGTCATACGAGGGTGTATGCTAAGACGACTGTTATGCCCTTCCTCCAAAACAATCCGCTTCAGATCTCCATCGTTTGGAACGCACGTCCTACCCATATAACGCAATAGACCGTCCGTTCCAGTATTGAATCCTTTAGCTTGATCTGAACCGAGCGTGCTCAAAATCTTCACCAGGTCTTCATCCTCTCGCTGCTTCATCTTGATCTGGTCGAAGACATTACTGGATATTCTAAGGTTACAGCATTTGATGCTGTTCGGTTCCAATTCGAACTGCAACCTTAGATCTCTAAAGCTCTCAACCAAACTGAGTTTTTTCACCATCATAACCGAGACATGAACTGCCTTCCTGCTTAGGGCGTCCGCCACTACATTAGCCTTCCCAGGATGATACAGCAGTTCAAACTCATAATCTTTTAAGAATTCTAACCAACGCCGCTGCCTCATGTTCAACTCCTTCTAATCAAATAAGTACTTGAGGCTCTTGTGGTCACTGAAGACTTGAAATGTAGATCTGTACAAGTAATGCCTCCAGGTCGTGCGTTGGATAATTTCTCTCATGAATCTTCAACTGACGAGATGCGTACACTACCGCTCGCTTCTCTTGCATCAGCACACAACCCAAACCTTGGTGAGAAGCATCGTAGTATACCTCGAACGATTTGGCTGTGTCTGGAATAATCAGAACTGGAGCGCTCGTCAATTTTACTTTCAACTCCTGGAAGCTCGCTTCACACCGATCGGTCCATGCGAACGGCTGATCTTTTCTGGTCAGCTGAGTTAACAGTGCTACTATCTTAGAAAATCCCTCGATGAAACGCCTATAGTAGCCCGCGAGCCCCACAAAACTTCTAACCTCCGTGACTGAACGCGGACTCTCCCAATCCAGTACCGCTTGCACCTTGGCCGGATCTACTGAGATACCTCCGGCAGAGACGACGTGCCCCAAAAACTGTACTTCCTTCATCCAAAATTCACACTTTGACAGCTTGACATATAACTCCTTTTCCCTCAGCACATTCAGTACTTCCCTCAAGTGTTCTTCATGCTCGACCTGGTTCTTGGAGTAGATGAGGATATCATCTATGAAGACGACCACAAACTTGTCCAAGTACGGCCTGAAGATGCGATTCATATATTCCATGAACACTGCTGGAGCGTTCGTTACTCCGAATGGCATTACCACGTACTCATAATGTTCATAACGAGATCTGAACGCTGTCTTCTGGATGTCTTCCTCCTTAACTCTGATTTGATGATATCCAGATCTCAAATCAATTTTAGAGAACACTGCAGCCCCATGCAGTTGATCCAACAAGTCATCTATCCTTGGCAGTGGGTACTTGTTCTTGATGGTCAGCTTATTTAATTGCCTGTAATCTATACACAACCGAGAGCTGCCATCTTTCTTTTTCACCAAAAGAATCGGTGCTCCCCAGGGTGATACGCTCGGTCTGATGAATTGCTTATCCATCAATTCTTCAATCTGCGTTTTAAGTTCAGCTAACTCCGCAGGCGACATCCGATAAGGCTGAACTGAGATGGGTGCTGCCGTCGTCACCAAATCAATGGTGAATTCAACTTCACGAGGAGGGGGAAGTCTAGTTATCTCTTCCGGAAAGACATCCGGGAATTCATCCACAACCGATCGTCCGTTATTGTTACTGCTGGACGATCGTTATAAGCTCACTTCTCCCATTTCTTTGTCTGCTGCGTTATTATCAGGAAACAGCTGGCGCCCTCCATGATGTCTTCTTTCAGTTGGCCGAGCGTTACCGATAATTCTTCCTCTTCTTCATCCGGAAAAATTAAATCCTTCTTACCACAGTCTATGAGAATGCGATTGGTAGCCAACCAATCCATCCCTAAAATCACTTCTAACTCCTTTAAAGGTAAGCAGATCAAGTTCACCTTATAACTACGCCCCTCAACCACAATAGGACATCTAATGCATACGGTAGACGTCCTAATCTCTCCAGCCGCTAGGGTTGACACCACCAAGTCGAACTGCATCTCCCTCTCAGTTATTCCCAATTTTTCAACACACGCCTTCGAGATGAAGGAGTGAGTTGCCCCCGAATCATACAGTACACGACATGGTATTCCATACAGCAAGCATTCACCAGTTATAAGATTACCTGAGCTTGCTGCTTCCGCTCCAGTTATAGCATACACTCGTCCCACTGCTTGAGCTCTGCCACCTCTCGGTTGGTTCCTTCCAGCATTTTGTGGCCTCATCACTGCACGTCCACCCATGTTGCACTCGTTCTACAAGTGCCCATTCCTTCCACAACGGTTGCAGTGCTTTCCTCCCACCAGTTGAGGACATGAAGAACGATAGTGTGGTCCTCCACACTGGAAACAAGTAACGTTTCCGTACTGCCCAGACTGTCTGGCAGGAACCAATGCTTGAGACCCACTTGTATTAGATGATTGATTGGGACGAACGTAAGGGGTTCTCCTCTGATTAACACTGCCCCTGGACACGATCGGTCCTCTAACCACCTGTTGTTGCTTCTTCTGCCGTTCTACTTCTGCCATATTCTTCTCCAGTACCTTGGCCCTTTCCATCATGGCAGGAAAAGACCGAATACACAAGCTGGATATCAATACCTTCAGGTCGCTTCTTAGTCCGTTCTCAAATTTCCTGCACTGCCACTCTTCACTGGTGGCCATCGTATTGAATCTGACAAGGTGTATGAACTTGTTGGTGTATTCAGAAACGGACATCCCACCTTAAACCAGCTGCAGAAACTCCACTTCCTTGGCAAAACGTACGCTGTCAGGGAAGTATTCTTCATAAAACTTGCTCCGGAATACTTCCTAGGGGATAGGATTTTGGGCGTCCGTCAGGATAGCTCTCATGCTCGCCCACCAGTGGCTTGCTTCTCCAGTTAGTAGATATTCTGTAAACGCCAACCTGTTCTCATCCGGGCATCTCTTGGCGTTGAAAATCCTCTCCATGTCCCTTAGCCACTGATCTGCCTCATCCGGAAGGCACTTTCCACTGAATTTGGCGGGATGGTGTTGCAGAAAACTCTCGAAGCTCCACTCGGTTGGATGGTTAGCGTTGGAAGATGACGCTCCTGGTGTACCTTTGGTGGCAGCGATAATTTCCATCAACTGCCTCTGGGTTGCCTTAGAGTTGGCGCGAGCGGCCTCTAAACTCTGCAAGGCAGCAGCATTCTGTTCCATCAGGGTAGCGTTTTGTTGTTGTAGTCTATCTATCACTGATTCCAACAACCTAGTGTTGTTGGGCGCATCAGATTCATTGGGTTGTGGTGGAGGAGGGAGTCTAGGTGCCATTTGTTCTCTGGGAAACAGAGAAAAACGAGCGTTAGTCATGTTCCAAGAGTTGAAAAATAACTCATTAAACACACATTAAGCACACAACAAAAACACAGTGCACTCATAACCTACAGTGTCCTTAAGAGAACAAAACTGCTCTGATACCACTAATGTAACATCCCAAAATACAGTAATCACCATATAATAGAATTTAATTACAATTAACAGTTAAACAATGCAGTCTTACACTAACGATTTGAATTCATAAGCCAAAAAGCTTTAATTACAGAATTCCATACAGTAATGCAGAAATACTGGAAGTTTGGAATGAACAGTTTTACAAAATCAAATAACCGAACGTCAAAATTTAAAAGCTAACATCTAATTCTCTAATATGAACGAACGTTCTAAGGCTCTGCTTTAACTTCCACTTCAACCAGGTTTTCTTCTTCAATAATATCCTCTAAAGTGGCCTTGTTTTCTGCTCACATCCACACGGATGATCATTGCAACGACAGGACGAACGTACAGAGACAAAAGACAACACAAGGAAAACGAAAGGGTAAGCTTATGCAATTTAATTCATACATCAACATATAAAAATAAACATTTCAATCCACACAAGCATATATTTCAACATACAACATCATACGAAATATATTACTAGACAGACCGTCCGGACTGTATGAATCTGTGTAGCTACAGGCGTCCTTGCACCCGAGTGATGTAGTAACTGGGATACACTCAACAGCTGCCACTCGAGGTTAGCCCTATCCAAAGTACCCCTAAGGACTAGGACCTCCTGCCGTTCCCACACATGACCTACCCCCTCTACGTGAGGATGAGTACTCACGGAACATCAGGATGGACTAGCCAGCATTAGCATGCCCACAGTCATACTTTACCAAATTCCATATTCAATATATGTGAGTCGTTCCTCCCTGGAACGGTCGTCCAAAATCCATAGTCGTATAATCATTCCATAACATGTTCACACTTTAAAGTCTTGATTTTATTCTCATTTTCGTCTTCAATTGCAAATACCTAAAATAACGAACGTTCATCCCTCTGAAGGACGAGGACGAACGTTAAAGGCGAGACCTAGAAAGACTCGTTGCCAATCAGAAGAAGTCGATACATGATTATTTGACGAACGTCATGGCTACTCGAATCAGTTGAATGAACTGACTCTAGAGCGATACAATCAATATTCAGAATAATTTAAGTACACAGACTCTAGGCCGAATCCAAATGGATAAAGATACAACAAGACAAGTAATTAACTATACTGAGAACAATTCGTTTAAAGGGATCGATTGCCAGTCAATGACCGAACGCGATAATATACATTTACTAAATATTTGGACGAACGCTATTTACGCCCGTTTGGAAATCAAAGGTAAGGACGAGTGTTCGGTATAAGACCGAACACTACTTAGGACGAACGCTAGGTATATGACCGAGAGTTCATTAGGACGAACGCTTGGTATAAGACCGAGAGTTCATTAGGACGAACGCTTGGTATAAGACCGAGAGTTACTAATTTTAAGTATAAGGGTATAAATTTTATTATTTCATTTCAGAAACTCGGATACCGCTAGGCTGAGCCGAATGCTCAAACATAGCATTTCACAGGAGGACGCTTGTTCTCGATGAGAGTTCTTTCCGAATGAAAGAATTCCATTTTAAACCATTTACTAGAAAACCGAACGGTATAAGACCGTTCGATGACGAGCGTACATTATCAAGGTAAGAAATATCATATTCAGATTTTTCATCTATTCTAATTCAACGTTTCTCATACAGTTCATATCTTATAATTTCATATCCATCATTAATTCACATACTTTATAGAATTCATATTAACAACTCATACTCTACAATAATCATCCATTTTTCCAATTCATACATATCAATCAACGCATACCATATTCATTCAATCATAACAGTGATCATTCATACATAATCAATCAGCATATATTCATACATTCAATCAATATCGGACGTTCATGCAACATACTAGTATCAATTAAATTAAATAAGCTTCCCTTACCTCTAGTGTAGAAGGACGTCCTACTGACTAAAGTTGGTTTGCCACAAAACTAAGGTCTTCTTCTACCCTTAACAGCTCAACTACTCTACGAACCAAATCAAATAACAGTTCAACAATGGTTCAAGATTAAACTAAGGACTCATGAAACCAGAACTTGGTTTGCATGCTGACCAGAACGAACGATTAAGAAGTAGAAGACTTACCAGTATCAGATCGTTGAAGTGATCGGTTCAAAACGAAGCTTAAGGTACCGGGAACGGTTCTACGATTTCTGAAACGTGATCGGAGAAAAGGAAGATGAGTTATGGTAGAGAGAAGATGGAGGTTTTATAGAGAGAAGATGAAGAAAATGAGAAGTCAGTTTTTAGGAAGAAGAAGGGTGCATGCAGAGAGTGGGAAGGAGTGTTTCAGAAAAATCAGTTTTCTTCCCAAAGTCAAACGGACGTACTCTCTCATACGGACACCTGTCTTCCACTACTGATTTCAGAATGTTCCAATTTGACACTTGGCAGTGGTGCGTCAGAGTTAGTGAGTGGATTTTTAATGGTCTGAGCAGGGTTTTTTAATACATTAATTTTGATTTGACAGATGGCTTACGGTTTAATTTTCCGAGGTCTTACAAAAGAACATCGAACTTAAAGTACAAACAGAGAAAATTATTGTTTTTTACGACAGCACGGCATTTACAAGCATATGGCAATAATAATTAACATAGCTTTGACAAAAAATTGAGATAATACTTGAGTTAAAAATGAAATGAAACGTTTGTTTCTAATATTTGAACACTTCTCACTGTTATGGTACTCTTCAAGGAAGGTTCCTCCCCCTTTCACTTGGCCATAGAGATTGACATAATATTATATCTTTTGTCTTCTTGAACTATTCAGTATCTTCATCCAAATATATGGATATGAATATTTTTTCAAAGTTTATTATCAATTATAGAAAAAATAAAATTTTGTAATAAAAATATTTTTAAATTAAAACAATAACAAAACCAAAACATTCCAAAACAATAGAATAAAATTTATGATTTGAATATAAATGAACTAAATATATTTTTAATCTTTAAACTTAAATACAAAATTAAAAGTCATACGTATTCTAAATTTTGATGTACTTTGATTCTAAAACTTTAAAAATATACAAATATGATTTTTTTTCTCTTTACATCGTTTGACATCTTTTTAACTCAAATATCAATCTAAAATATAATTTAACACTTAAAAAAATTTATACTATTAAATTAAAAAGACAATATCCATTATTTTTTAAGTTTAGATCAATATATATTAAAATTTAAAATGTTGATGAACTTTAATTTCGCATCCAAATTTATGAATTAAAAAAATATTTAGTCCAATATAAATTAAAATAAAACTAATAAATATAACATAAAAAATTAATCTATATAATTGTTTTCATGTTATAAGATAATACAGTTGTAATATATTTATGTTGAATTCCTTTTATGCTGAGGTTTCATGTTAATCATTTCTAGATGTTGATAAATTAGAAGTAGAGAATTAACTTTCTTATGAATAACAAGGTAGTGGATCTTTATGAATTTAAAAAGTTCATGAAAAACTTGATTTGCAAGAATTTAAAGAGTAAATTAAATTTAATAAAGAAGGTTGAGACGAATAAACAAAAAGCCCAAATTTTAAAGAATGTAGTTAGGTTATTATAAATTTCTTAAATAGTGGAAGTCAGGACTTGATCTTTGCTTCTAATGAGCTATGAGAATGGTAAGAAATGAGGGATTTTCCAACGTAGACAAAAAAGTATACAATAACTTCCTCTAATATTTATTTTCGATAATTTTAAATCCAAAAAATAAAATAAAATACTTCATGGAAAAGTCTGTAACATCCCAAAATACAGTAATTACTATAATTCAGAATTAATTACAATTAACAGTAAATCAATGCAGTCTTTACATTAATAAAGCGAAGAGTAAAAGCCGAACGGCTTAAGTACATAAATACAAGAGATTAGGACGAACGATTTTACAAAACTTAAATAACCGAACGTACAATTCAAAAACCGAACATCTAAACTAAAAGAAAACCGGACGTCCTACTGCTCCGCTTTCACTTCAACTTCCACTAAGTTTTCCTCCTCGATCACTTCTTCTAAGGTGGCCTCGCCTTCTGCTCACATCCACACGGATGATCATTGCAAGACAGGACGAACGTACATATACAATGGACAACACAAGGAAAACGAAAGGGTAAGCTTATATAATTTAATTTATACATCAACACATACAATAAATATTTCATTTCACACAAGCACATAATTTTATCATATAACATCATCCAATTTCTATATATATATATATATATATATATATATATATATATATATATATATATATATATATCTATATGTATAAGACGACCGTCCGGACTGTATGAATCTGTGTAGTTACAAGCGTCCTTGCACCCGAGTGATGTAGTAACTGAAACACACTCAACAGCTGCCACTCGAGGTTAGTCCGTTCTTACGTCGCCCATGTTAACTTATGGACTAAGGACCTCCTGCCGTTCCCACACATGACATACTCCCTCTACATGAGGATGAGCACTCACGGAACATCAGGATGGACAGCAAGTCTTAACTTATCCACAGTCATACTTTACCAAATTTAATATTCAATATATGTAAGAGTCGTTCCTCCCTGGAACGCTCGTTCAAATTCCACAATCATAAATTCAATTCTTATAGTGTTCGCACATCATAATACTTCCTCTTAAATACATTTTCATTCTCTGTTCCACTTTCATAAAAAGACGAGCGTTCAACCCTCTGAAGGACGAGGACGAACGTGAACAGTGAGATCGAGTAGAACTCGTTACCAATTAGAATAGAACGACACATGATTATTTGACGAACGACACAGCTACTCAATTCATTTGAATGCAATGACTCTAGAGTGATACAACCAATATCCAAAATATTCTAAGTACCAAGGTGTTAAGTCGAATCCAATTGGATGAAGATACAACAAGACAATAAATTGACTATACTGAGAATCATTAGTTTAAAGGAATTGATTGCCAGTCAATGACCCAACGCAACCATATACATTTACTAAGTAATTGGACGAACGCTAGTTACGTCCGTTAAGAATTCAAAGATAAGGACGAGCGTTCGGTATAAGACCGAACACTACATTAAAACGAACGCTGGGTAGATGACCGAGCACCAATCATGACGAACGCTTGGTACAAGACCGAGCGCTATTTAGGACGAACGCTTGGTATAAGACCGAGCGCTATTTATTTTAATATTATTTAATTTAATGTATACGACATCTCTATGCTGAGCCGAACGCTCAAACATAGTAATTCGAATGGGGACGCTCGTTCTAGATCAGAATTCTTTCCGAATGAAAGAATTCCATTCTAAGTCAAATTTCAGGGAAACCGAACGGTATAAGACCGTACGGTGACGAGCGTAATTTATCATAGAGAGAATTATTATATCCAGATTTTTCAACTATCTTAACTCACATTTCTCATACGATTCATAATCTTATGCTTTCATATACATCATTAATTCACATACTTTATAGAACTCATCATATTAACAAATCAACTATACAGAAAATCATCCAACGTTCAAACCATACGTATCAAAATCATAATGCAGTTCAACCAACAGATATCATATTCATCTCATGCATAACAACGATCGTTCACAACCAATCAATCAGCATACAACTCATGCATCCAGTTCATCTCATATTTTCATATAACATACAAGTATAAATTAAATTAATAAGCTGCCCTTACCTGGATAGCAGTGTACGTCTAACAGTATAACTTGGACTTGCCCAACTATGGTTTTCTACCCTCCACGATCGTTCTTACGCTCTTCAACTAAGTCTAACCAAAGAAACGCAGAAGAAATCAACTTATATCCTTGCATGCAACTGAATCTGGGTTCGCAGGAATTCTAGAAACGAGCGTATGGGTTGGAAAACTTACCGTTTTACAGAATCGAAAGTTGTTCGGACCAAAATGAAGTTCACGGCGTAGGGAACGTTCCTACGGTTCTGAATGTTGAATGGATAAGAAGAGAATGAGTAACAGTAGAGAAAATTTGAAGGTTTCTAGAGAGAAGATGGAGAAAATGAAAGGTTGGGTTCTGAGGAAGAAGATGAGTGCGTGCAGGTGAGAGAGAGTTTTTCAAAACTCAGTTTTTGTTAATTTCCACGTCCAAGCGGACGAGCGTCTCCTCTGCTGACACCTGCACACCCACCTCTGACTTTGGAAGCTTCTAACGTGACAGGTGGCACTCGTGCATGCAGAGAGTGGGAAGGGTTTTTTTCAGAAATCTATTTTGTTCTTCCCACATCCGCACGGACGTGCGTCTCTCCTGCCGCCACCTGTACCCCCCATTACTGAATTCAAATCTATCTTAGTGACACTTGGCGTGCATTGCAGAGAGTATGTAAGTGGGTTTTAATTGTCTGAGTAGTGGCGTGGGTTGCACTGCGGGGAGGTTTTAATGCTTTTAAATTTGATTTGACATAAGTTGCAGTGTTAATTATCTAGGGTCTCACAAAGTCTAATAATATCTTGAATTTTGATTCTCCCATAGATTTATGATGATTTCAAATAAACTGATTTTAATATTTTAAAATTTAATATAGCCAAATTATTGAAAGTCTAAATAATACCAAATTATAATATATAAGTGGAGTGTAAATCAATGTATTTTAAAAAATATAATATAAAAAACTCAGTAAAAAAACTTTGATACCATAACGGAAATATAAAAATAAAAAATATTACTAATTACTGACTTTATTAGTTGAACGATGTGATTTATATGCATGCGACTTTGCTACTCTTCCGAAATATTAGAAGAAGTTAATTTGGTATCCATAAAACATGTGTTCTATAAAAGCTATGCATAATAGACTCTCTCGATTAATGAAGAGTTACAGGCTAGAAAGTTGAGTTTATGTTTATTTTCTCTTTGTAAGATAAAGAAATATTCATTCAATATGTTTTCTTTAAATGTTAAAATTTATATATTTTATTGTTTTTATTAAGTTCTCAGGAAGCACCTGTTGAAATTTAGTTAGTTAATGTCACTTATATTATTTGAATAATTTGAAGATGATAAATTATGACAAATTTTATATGCTACACTGCACACCATTAGAAGATGTATAAGGTTAAAACGTTATTCTTTATAAAATATATAAAAATTATATGTATGATTTTATGATTCTAAAATCTTATGATATAATCACTATACTGGAAAAAAATATTCTTTATATACAAATTTTTTAGTAGTTTCTGAATGTTGATTAGATTAAGATGAATATTACTAATTGTGTAATTTAGATAATCTATGGTCTTATAGCTTATGCTAACTTCTTTAAAAGTAATATGAGTGAATATATTAATAGTTTATATTATTTTATATATGTTTGGAAAGAAAGTGATTTTGTAATCACTTTTTCTAATTTTGAAATTGATCATAGTCTCTTCGAAACTATGGAGAAAATGCTTATTGTAACATCCAAAAATACAGTAATCACCATATAATAGAATTTAATTACATTAAACAATTAATAATGCAGTCTTACACTAAAAATTAAGGTTAAAAACCCAAAAGGCTTAAATACAGAATTCCGTACAACAATTCAGAACTACTAGAAGTTTGGGACGAACGGTTTTTACAAAATTAAGTAACCGAACGTGAGAATTAAAATCTAACATCTAAACTCTAGCAAGAACGGGCGTTCTAAGGCTCTGCTTTAACTTCCACCTCAACCAGATTTTCTTCTTCAATAATATCCTCCAAAGTGGCCTCGCCTTCTGCTCACATCCACACGGATGATCATTGCAACGACAGGACGAACGTACATAGACAACAGACAACACAAGGAAAAACGAAGGGTAAGCTTATGTAATTTAATTCATACATCAACATATAAAATAAACATTCCAATCCACACAAACATATAATTCAACATGTATCATCATACGAAATCTATTACTAGACAGACCGTCCGAACTGTATGAATCTGTGTAGCTACAGGCGTCCTTGCACCCGAGTGATGTAGTAACTGGGATACACTCAACAGCTGCCACTCGAGGTTAGCCTTATCCAAAGTACCCCTAAGGACTAGGACCTCCTGCCGTTCCCACACATGACCTATCCCCTCTACGTTAGGATGAGTACTCACGGAACATCAGGATGGACTGCCAGCATTAGCATAACCACAGTCATACTTTACCAAATCCAATATTCAATATATATGAGTCGTTCCTCCCTGGAACGCTCGTCCAAAATCCATAATCGTATAATCATTCCATATCATGTTCACTCTTTAAAATCTTATACTTCATTATCATTTTCATCTTTAGTTTAAAAGGCATAAAATAACGAACGTTCATCTCTCTGAAGAACGAGGACGAACGATAAGAAAATGGACTAAATGAACTAAGAAATCTGTAACGGACGTTAATTTCTATGCGGTCAGTTAAATGAATTGACTCGTTTGAGTTTACATTGGTACATAAAGAAATTTCATTATGGAGACCTTAGAATGGATCCAATGTAAAGAGAAGAGCCAAAAATATTTAGAACTATCTTTGGAGTAATTCACATACGAAAGTCTGTTGCCAGTAAATGAACGAACGTGAGGAAAGGAAAATATTATTATAATTGAACGAATGCTATTTTATCAAAGTTGGGTATACAATAATACGAGTTCTTGGTATAAGACTGAGCACTACTTAGGACGAACGCTAGGTAGATGACCGAGCACTAATTAGGACGAACGCTTAGTATAAGACCGAGTGCTACTTATGACGAACGCTTGGTATAAGACCGAGCGTTACTAATTTTAAAGTATAAGGGTATAATATATTATTACTTAATTTAAGATATACGGGTACCACTAGGCTGAGCCGAACGCTCAAACATAGTATTTCACAGGACGTTCGTTCTCGATCAGAATTCTTTCCAAATGAAAGAATTCCTTTTTAAGCATTTTACCAGAAAACCGAACGGTATAAGACCGTACGATGACGAACGTATATTATCATAGTGAGGATTTCATATTTCAGATTTTCATCTATTTCAAATCTCAAGTTTCAACATATCAGCTCATACTTTATAACTTCATATCAATATCAATTTACAAACTTTATATGATTCACATTAATCATTCATACTCATCAACCATCGGCATACATATCAACCAACGCATACCATATTCATTCATTATAACAGCGATCATTCATACATAATCAATCAACATATATCTCATACATTCAGTCAATATCGGACGTTCATACAACATACAAGTATCAATTAAATTAAATAAGCTTCCCTTACCTGGATTCGTGACTGAAACATCCTAACGTATGTTCTCGGTTCGTCCACTACAACGTCTACCCTCAAGGTCACCCAACTCTTGTGAACTAAAATAAGTTACAGAATCAAGATTTGATTCAGACAAGGTGAAGGCATGCAACCAGGTTCGGTTTTGCATGAAACCCATGAACGAACAACTAAAGAAAAGACTTACCCGCTTCAAACTTGAACTCGTTCGATTTAATGGAAAGCTTAGGACGCCTGGATCTCTTCTACGGTCTCTGAAAGTTGATCAGAGAAAAGGAAGATGAGTTATGGTAGAGAGAAGATGGAGGTTTTCTAGAGAGAAGAAGGAGAATTTGAAAGATCAGGGTTTTTGGAGAAGATGAGTGCATGCAGAGAGTGACGCGGTTTTCAGAAAAATCAGTTTTGTTTTAAAAACAACGTCCATTCTCCTGCTGACACCTGCATCCCACTCACTGATTTTCAAATCTTCCATTCTCGACACCTGGCGTTAGCGCAGAGGGATTTGGGTGCGTTTTAATTACTCTGACAGAGGGTTTTGGGTTTAATAATTAAAGTTAACAGTGTGGGTTTGATGCCCAAATTCCGAGGTCTGACATTCCCCCTAACTACAAAAATTTTCGTCCTCGAAAATTAGCACTTACCTGGAAACAGATGGGGGTACAAGTCCTTCATAGCTTCCTCCACTTCCCACATTGAGTCACCAGTCTTTGCGTCCCACACCATCTTCACTAGACGAACGTCTTTTCCTTTGTAATACTTGGTGCGGCTGTCTTCCACACGAACTGGTTGCAACTCCAGCGTTCGGTCTTGGCGAAGTTGAACGTCTTCCAACTCCAATATATGAGAAGGGTTGGCTATGTACTTCCGGAGTTGGGAAACGTGGAAGACTGGGTGAAGGTTCGACAGTTGAGGTGGTAAGGCCAACTCATACGCCACTGGTCCGATCTTTCTCAAAATTTGGTAAGGTCCGACAAACTTGGGGGATAGCTTCTTTGGACGAACGGCTCTGCCTACCCCAGTGATCGGATTTAGTCGAAGGAACACATGATCTCCTGAGGCGAACTCCAAGGGTCTTCTTCGTCTATCCGCATAGGACTTCTGCCTGCTAAGGGACGTCTTCAATCTCTCTTGTATTAACTTCACCTTTTCGGTCGTTTGCTGAATAAGCTCAGGTCCAGTTAGCACGTTTTCTCCTTCTTGGAACCAACAAAGTGGCGTTCTGCACTTCCTACCATAGAGAGCTTCAAACGGTGCCATTCCGATGCTAGACTGAAAGCTGTTGTTATACGTGAATTCCACTAGCGGCAAGATTTCATCCCAAGCGCCTAAGTGATCTAGGACGCACGTCCTCAGTAAATCTTCAAGCGTCTGGATTGTCCTCTCAGATTGGCCGTCTGTCTGAGGGTGATAAGCTGAACTCATCTGCAACTTGCTTCCCAATTTACCTTGCAAAGATTGCCAAAACCGAGATGTGAATCTCGTGTCTCGGTCAGAAATGATGCTTGAAGGTACTCCATGTAAATGAACGATCTCCTTGATATAAAGCTTGGCTAAATTTGTCATCGACATCTTCAAATTAACTGTCAGGAAGTGGGCGCTCTTCGTTAGTCGATCCACAATCACCCAAATTGAGTCATGATTTCGGACCGTGCATGGTAGATGGGTCACGAAATCCATGGAGATGTTGTCCCACTTCCATTCAGGAATCTCCAACTGCTGAAGCAAACCGCCCGATCTCTGATGTTCAGCCTTCGCTCGTTGACAAGTCAGACATGATGCCACAAAACGAGCGACATCACTCTTCATTCCAGGCCACCAGAAAGATTGTCGGAGGTCTTGATACATCTTAGTCATACCAGGGTGTATGCTAAGACGACTGTGATGCCCTTCCTCCAAAACAATCCTCTTCAGATCTCCATCGTTTGGAACACACGTCCTACCCATATAACGTAGTAGACCGTGCGTTCCAGTATTGAATCCTTTAGCTTGATCTGAACCGAGCGTGCTGAAAATCTTCACCAGGTCTTCATCCTCGCGTTGCTTCATCTTGATCCGGTCGAACACATCACTGGAGATCCTAAGGTTACAACATTTGATAACGTTCGGTCCTAGGTCAAATTGCACCCTTAGGTCCCTAAAGCTTTCCACCAAACTCAGCTCTTTGACCATCATTGCCGAGACCCGAACTACTTTTCTGCTTAGGGCGTCCGCCACTACGTTAGCCTTTGCCGGATGATAAAGCAGTTCAAAGTCATAGTCTTTTAAGAACTCTAGCCAATGCCTCTGCCTCATGTTCAACTCCTTCTGATCAAATAAATACTTGAGGCTCTTGTGATCACTGAAGACTTGGAATGTAGATCCGTACAGATAATGCCTCCAAATCTTCAGTGCAAAGACGACTGCTGCCAATTCTAGGTCATGCGTTGGATAATTTCTCTCGTGGATCTTCAATTGACGAGATGCGTACGCTACCGCTCGCTTCTCTTGCATCAGCGCACAACCCAAACCTTGGTGAGAAGCGTCGCAGTATACTTCGAACGGTTTGGTTGTGTCTGGAATAATTAACACTGGAGCGCTCGTCAATTTGTTCTTCAGCTCTTGAAAACGTTCTTCACACCGATCGGTCCAGGCGAACGGTTGATCTTTCCTGGTCAACTGAGTTAGCGGAGCTACTATCTTAGCAAATCCTTCAATAAAACGCCGATAGTAACCCGCGAGTCCCACAAAGCTTCTGACCTCCGTGACCGAACGCGGACTCTCCCATTCCAGTACCACTCGTATCTTAGCTGGATCTACCGAGATACCTCCATCCGACACCACGTGCCCCAAGAACTCAACTTCCTTCATCCAGAACTCACATTTTGATAACTTGGCGTACAACTCCTTCTCCCTCAGCACGCCAAGTACAATTCTCAAGTGCTCCTCATGTTCGACCTGGGTCTTAGAGTAGATGAGAATATCATCTATGAAGACGACCACAAATTTGTCCAAATACGGTCTGAATATCCGATTCATATAATCCATGAAGATTGCTGGTGCGTTTGTCACACCGAACGGCATCACTACATACTCGTAGTGTCCGTAACGAGATCTGAAAGCAGTCTTCTGGATGTCTTCCTCCTTAACTCTAATTTGGTGATATCCAGATCGCAAATCAATCTTAGAGAACACTGTAGCCTTATGCAGTTGATCCAATAAATCGTCTATCCTTGGCAATGGGTACTTATTCTTGATGGTCATCTTATTCAATTGTCTGTAGTCAATGCAAAGTCTAGAGCTGCCATCTTTCTTCTTCACTAAGAGAACAGGCGCTCCCCATGGTGATACGCTCGGTCTGATGAACTGCTTATCCATCAATTCTTCAATCTGCGTTTTAAGTTCAACCAATTCAGCTGGCGACATCCTATATGGTTGAACGGAGATAGGTGCTGCCGTCGTCACTAAATCAATGGTGAATTCAACTTCACGAGGAGGGGGAAGCCCAGGTATTTCTTCCGGAAAGACGTCCGGGAATTCATCCACAACCGATCGTCCATTATTGTCACTACTGGACAATCGTTCTTGCTCCAACCTTCCGAATTCCTGATCTTCGTGCGTCATAATCAGGAAACAGCTGGCACCCTCCATAATGTCTTCTTTCAGTTGGCCGAGCGTCACTGATAATTCTTCTTCTTCTTCATCCGGAAAAATTAACTCCTTCTTACCACAGTTTATGAGAATGCGATTGGTAGCCAACCAATCCATTCCTAAAATCACTTCTAATTCCTTCAAAGGTAAACAAATCAAGTTCACCTTATAACTACGCCCCTCAACCACAATAGGACATCTAATGCATACGGTAGACGTCCTAATCTCTCCAGCCGCTGGGGTTGACACCACCACGTCGAACTGCATCTCCCTCTCAGTTATTCCCAATTTTTCAACACACGCCTTCGAGATGAAGGAGTGAGTCGCCCCAGAATCAAACAATACACAGCAAGACGTTCCATATATTAAGCAGGTACTGGTGATAAGTGTACCTGAGCTTGTTGCCTCAGCGCCCGTTATTGCGTATACACGCCCAACCGCTTGGGCTCGTCCACCTCTTGGCTGATTCCTTCCAGCGTTCGGTGGTCTCGTCACTGCTTGACCTCCCATGTTGCACTCATGTTCCAGATGTCCATTTCTTCTACAAAGAGTGCAGTGTTTTCCTCCCACCAGTTGAGGACATGACGAACGGTAGTGTGGTCCTCCACACTGGAAACAAGTCACGTTCCCTTGCCTAGATTGTCCTACGGCAACCACTGCTTGCGATCCATTATGAGACTTAGTTGGACGAATGTAAGGAGACCTTCTCACGTTCGCATTATTCCTTGACGAGATTGGCCCCCTAACCACCGGTTGTTCCTTCTTCTACCGTTCTACTTCTGCCATATTCTTCTCCAGTACTTTGGCCCTTTCCACTATGGCAGGAAAAGACCGTATACACAAGCTGGATATCAATACCTTCAGGTCACTTCTTAGTCCGTTCTCAAATTTCCTGCACTGCCACTCTTCACTGGTGGCCATCGTATTGAAATGGACAAGGTGTTTGAACTTATTTGTGTACTCCGAGACAGACATGCCACCCTATACCAGTTGAAGAAATTCCACCTCTTTTGCAAAATGGACGCTGTCAGGGAAGTATTCTTCATAAAACTTACTCCGAAACACTTTCCACGTGATGGGATTTTGGGCGTCCGTTAGGATAGCTCTCATGCTCGCCCACCACTGGCTTGCTTCCCCAGTCAGTAGATACTCTGTGAACGCCAACCTGTTCTCATCTGGGCATCTCTTGGCGTTGAAGATTCTCTCCATGTCTCTTAGCCACTGATCTGCCTCATCAGGGAGGCACTTCCCACTAAACTTGGCCGGATGGTGTTGAAGAAAACTCTCCAAGCTCCACTCAGTTGAAGGGTTAGTGTTGGAAGAGGAAGCTCCTGGCGTGCCTCTGGTGGCAGCAATGATCTCCATTACTTGTCTTTGAGTAGCTTCAGAGTTGGCGCGCGCGGCCTCCAAACTCTGTAGAGCAGCTGCGTTCTGCTCCATTAGGGTAGTGTTTTGTTGTTGCAGCCTCTCAATCACCGTTTCCAACAACCTAGTGTTGTTGGGCGCATCAGGTTCATTGGGCTGCGGTGGAGGAGGGAGTCTAGGTGCCATTTGTTCTCTGGAACACAGAGAAAAACGAACGTTAGTCATGTTCAAAGAGTTAAAAAAGATAACTCATTAAACACACATTAAGCACACAGCAAAAACATAGTGTACTCATGATGAGTCGTTAATTCTTGAATTATATTTAGTTTATTGCACTTGAATAAACCAGGGAATTGTGTTTAATTGTTTGTTATTTCCCCGTTTTCCGAATTTTGCTTAATTTGGTCGGAAATTTGTAATTGTGCTAATTTGGGTTTTCTGAGCTGATTAAGTGCATTTTTGAAGTGCAGGAAAATTTCGGAAATACAATTTGGGACATCAGGAAGAATGCCAAATAAATTCAAGACTCTCCAGACAGACATTTTTGAATTAATTAAATTGTAATTCAGTAGTTTAGAATTTTTGTATCAACTCTTATATTTTGGGTCAATTTTTGGTAAATTAGATTAGACCCAAAAATTAGAAGTTAGTGAATTGGCACCCTAGGATTTTAGTGTGTGGACCCTACCCTAAAAAAGGGACACACGGCCTTAAGACAAAAGGGCAGCCGCCACTTGAAAAAAAGCACGGACTTTTTCATTTTTTCGGGACCTTGTTTTGTTATCCGAGAATGCTGTTTTTCAATGGAGAAAAGGAAGAAATGATGTTTTATTCATTTTCGGCTGAATCCTCATTGCATTTTCATTTTTTATTGAACTGTTGATTGATGTTTTAAACGAATGAAGCGGTGTTGAAAGGGAGCACAGCACCGTCTAAGTAGGAAGGCCACGGAAGCAGCTGGCAGCAGGGCATGTTGTTGAATGTAGTAGGAGAATGGTGTGCACGGTGCAAGCTGCTGGAAGGTTGATTAAAGAAGGAGCTGGAGAAGGCGTGTGGTGAGCACGGAGATTAAGAAGGAAGAAGTGGTCTGGATGGGGGCTGGAATGATGAGTCCATGGTGCAGCACCTTTAACGCTTTTAGCTAAGTTTATTTTATTTTAATAGGAGAATGAGATGGAAGCTGCACGGTGAAGAAAAGAAGCACACGGATATTGAGAAGAGTTGGTGTGCGCGCAAAAAATTTTCTTTCTCCTGGATGAGACGCTACACGGAAAAGGGACGAGAGTTGGGACGTGTTGGAGCGGCCACTTGCCACTTGTTTTTGGAGAGGACGTGCGTTGCTCTGCTTGTTGGAGAGCTCCAAGCTGCAAGTGTGAAGCGGTGACACGGGAAGAAGCTCTCGGCTTCTTTTACTTATTTCCAGCACACGGGTGAACTTTTATTCAATTGGAATGGGCATTCGGTTATGTCCAGGGAGGGAAAGAAAGTTCCAAAAGGTTTTCTCTTTATATTGTGTTGATGCTTGAATCGGTGGTGATTTTGTTTTACAATTTCCAAGCTTTATTAATGTGTATTTAAGAGCATTGAATGAGTTTTCTTATTTATTTATTGCATTGCACTTAGTTCACGCAATTTGACATTGAATGTTTTATTTTAGTGTTTTCATTTAATTTAGTTGTAATGTTATTTTTAATGACCAACCATTTTAATTATGTGTTTACCTTCACGTTTATATTTGTGTTTTAATTTAGTTCATCCGTATTCACAAACTTTTCACAAACCCCCTCTGCGTGTTTGACCTGAGACTTGAACCAAATTTGGTCCTTGAGAGACGACCTAGGAGTCACTTCCTAGCTTATACTGCATTAATTTTATGCACAACTTTTGTGAGAGGTGCGACCCTCTCATCAAAATGGCGCCGCTGCCGGGGACCAACGGTTCAATCTTAGGTCTTTTGTTGTGTTAGTGTCTTTTGTTGTGTTAGTGTTGTGTTGTGTGATGTGTTTTAGGATGTTTAGTTAGTCTTGTTTGGGTTTACTTCTTTTATCGATTTTTGTGTTTTTAGATTTTTATCATTTTTTTTGTATTTTGTGCATTTAGTTGTTGTTTCTGGAAGTTTCAAATTATGTAAATAATGGTTTTCCCCCATGTTATGTTTCTATATGTTTGGCTTAATCTTTGTTTGAAGTGGAAGTCCAGGTCTGAGACAGGTTTTGCACTACAATAGAGGAGATGACAGATTCTCAAGACTGGATCTATGATCTGATCCAGAGTCTTCCCAAATTCCATGGGTTGGCACATGAAGATCCATACAGGCACCTCAAGGAGTTTTGTTTGGTGTGTTTGTCGATGAGGCCTCCTGGTGTTTCAAAGGAGACAGTGTTGATGAAAGTGTTTCCAATGTCCCTTCAAGGTACAGCAAGAGACTGGTTCCTATACCAGTATCCTTTTGATAGTTGGCAGGAAACACAACAGAGATTCCTCAACAAGTTCTTTCCAGCAGCAAAGGTAATCAGCATTAGGAGGGAGATCACTACCATTGAGCAATTTCAAGAAGAAAGCCTGGCAGATTATTGGGAGAGGTTTAACAGGCTCTGCACAGCCTGTCCAAACCACCAAATTTCAGAGCATTTGCTCTTGATTTACTTTTATGAAGGGCTCCTGGACAATGAAAGGATATTAGTGGATGTAGCTGCTGGTGGATCTTTGATGGACAGAACTCCAACAGAGGCAAAGAAGTTGCTCTACAAGCTGGCGGGTCAAAATCCAAGTGAGGTAGTAAAGGAAAAACCCGAGCAGGTTTACTGTGAACTTGAAATCCCTACTCATGTATCTGAGGTT
The DNA here is from genome assembly GCF_029865625.1 of Vigna umbellata. Lineage (NCBI taxonomy): Eukaryota > Viridiplantae > Streptophyta > Magnoliopsida > Fabales > Fabaceae > Vigna > Vigna umbellata. Next base: position 29,889,349 of record NC_142166.1, read on the forward strand.
CAAGTAAATTTTAATGTTTTTGAATTGGTAAAACTTGAACCATTTAAGCCTGTTCTGGATTCTGATATTGATACACATGTGCACACTCATGTTGTGGATTCATTATTCCCTGTAGAGCACATTGACATACCTGATGTTCACTATCCTTGCACTGATCTTGATTTAAATGATAGCCTTGAGGATGCAGCTGATGACTTGGAGATTGGTAAGGAAATTTTCAATGAGCAAAAACAGGTTTATTCTGAACTTGAGATTCCAAACACTTTACCTGATTTGCTTATACATTCAAATGCCTGTGATTTGATGCACACTGATTCTATAGGATTCATGACTGATACTGATACAGATTTGATTGACCATTCTAAAATTTTTGATTCAGTATCAGCCATTGAACCCATTGGTCTAAGGGTTGTTTTGAATGGACATGATTGCCGTGATGAAATTTTGAATGATAATAGCCTTGAACTGACCTTTGATTCTGTTGATGATGCACATATCAATATTGATTTTGAGGTGGAAACTGTGCAATCTGATAACTCTATAGAGTTAGGACTGAACTTTGATCTGACACAGTTCTCTGAGAACTTTGAATGTGATTGTGAATCTGGTTCTTGCCCGATTTGTATTGAAATTGATTATGTGTTACAGACAGATTCTAAGCGTATAACAGATGCTATTAATTGTGAGTTTGATGACCATGCTGCAGAATTAAATGAGAATACAGGTGCTGACATTAAGGAAATCATGATTAATGAAGGAGAGTGTACTGCTACTTCTTTGACTGAGCCAGAGATCTCCATTCCGGTGTCACACACTGAACAACTGCCAGTGGAAGGAAAGCTACTGATGGAACAGTTTGCTGGGAGAAGAAAGAAGAAACATCTCGTTTAGGATGATATGGCAGTACTGATGAAGTTGTTCCTCCTCAAAACTTGTTTGCTGAATCCTGTGGTGGAAAACATCTCCCTGAAGGTCCAAAATTGGCAACTGCCACCATGATCAGGGGAGTTTTCCTGTTCTCTTCTCCTCCCTTTCCTACTTTTATTGCACTTGTCCATGATGTGTTGATTGTTCTGATTTCTGATCTTATGCTTATGACACATTGAGGACACTGTGTAGTTTAAGTGTGGTCTATTGGGGAAGATTCTGATTTTTCTTTGTTAGTTTTTATTTTCCGTGTTAAAATTTATTTTTTTCTTTTCTAGGTAGTTTTTGTCGTGTCTTGTATACAGTTTTGCATTTTTCTCTTCAATTCTGGACTTTGTTTGGGTTGTAGACTTATCATTTCCTTCACTTGATTGATACTTATTTGTTTGAAATCCTTGCTTTTCTTTGCTTGGGAAGATGGTTATGATTTTTGAGAGTTGAATTGATTGTGGCAGAATTACCCTGTGTGAGAATTTGAGCCACTTTATGTTCTTTCTTGTGTGTGATATGTCTCTTGATTGCCTGCACATATGCCTTGGCTTGACTCTTTTTGATGATTCTTGATTGATATGCATGTTTGAAAGTGATAAAGGCATTTTGTTGTTGAGCCTCTAGAGCCAAATGAGCCTACCCTATTTTGATCCACTGATAACCCTTTTGAGCCCATACTTTCCTCATTTCTTTGTTTTGAAGCTCATACACCAGCCCTAAGTGAAAAACCATTATTACCTTAGCCTTAGGGAATTTTGGAGCTTTGAAATTGTTTTGGGAATAAGTGTGGTCTCCTGGGAGTTTCAGATGAATTGGCTAGTGAGTCCTCTTCTTATCGTGTTTTTGTAAATATGTGGTGTATCTTGTCTCTTGAAATTGTATGCTGAATAGAGTAAAGAAAAGAGACAGGATGAAAAAAAAAGAGAGCAGAAAAACAGTAAAAAAAATGAAAAAAAAATTTGTGAATAATGGAGTCAAAAGATGATGGAATTAGAGGTTGTGGGTGTGTTTGAATGTGTTTACACTTGTTCCCCATTGCTCCTCTGTTCCTTATGGTTTGTAGCTTCTTATCCAGATATATCCTCCCTTGTCCTTGGCCCCATTACAACCATGAAAAGACCTTTTGATTTGAACATGTGTATGTGCTTGAGTGTTGATATTAGGGGCTTGCCAAGTCTATTTGTGTTTGCTTTCTTGAGTGCATTGAGTGACATTGATTTACCTTAAACACTTGACAGAAACACTGATTGTGTGCATCTGTGAGGCTCTGTTACCTTTGATTCATCTCTTGAACTGATTGACTGTTTTCCTTGTACTGAACTGTTTGGACGATTATTTTAGTATCTGCTTTCATTGACTCTGTGTGGGATTCTGCCTATACCTTTTACTGTCCAGATTTTGTGAGAATTGTGCAACTGTGTTCCTGTTTTGGAGTCTTTGTTGTCTATCTGTCGAGTCTGTGTCACCTTCCTCATGTTTGAGTAGTTCCCTGGTTTTTGTCTTGGTTTTGCCCAGGAGTGCAAAAGACTAAGTGTGGTCTATTTTGATGAGTCGTTATTTCTTGAATTATATTTAGTTTATTGCACTTAAATAAACCAAGGAATTATGTTTAATTGTCTATTATTTCCCCGTTTTCTGAATTCTGCTTAATTTGGTCGGAAATTCGTAATTGTGCTAATTTGGGTTTTCTGAGCTGATTAAGTGCATTTCTGGTTGCAGGAAAGTTGTGGAAACATCATCTGGAGCATTGGGATATGGCGTGATACACTCAAAGGCTCAACATTTAGTCATTTAGATTCTAATTAAAATTGTAATTTCGTTTTCTAGAAGCCCTTAATTAGAATTAGGTGTTTTGGACCCTTTTAGGGGCAATTTTGTAAAAAGACCCATTTGTAGGACATGTGCCTTTTTTATTAGGGTTTTTAATTGATTGTGGACCCCATTTGGAGGAGAAACTCTCGGCATTTTAGAGAGCCTTAGCCAACCACACAAAAAGACTCTTACACACTTCATTTTTTTGACGTTTTTGAGCTTTTCTCTCTTAGGGTTTCTTGTATGAACACTCTTATGGAGAGCTTGACTTGGGTGTCTCGTTTTTGGCCATTTCAATGAGCAAGATGCAGATTTTCTTCTTCTCTTAATTTACTCTTGGTTGTCTTAGCTTATTGGTGGTGAAAAACTATTCATTTCCACTTCCATTTGCTTGTTCTTGATGCTTGAAGTTTGAGTTTTGGAGCTTGTCTTTGCATTTCCATGGTGGATGTTGGGTTTGAGTAACTTTATATTTCGTTTTCCTCTCCCTTTGCTGCTGTTCCTCTCGGTTTTTATCTCATTCTATATGGTTGGATGATAAAAATGAAGTTCTATGTAGTTTTAGGTTGAAGAGAGCTTAAGATGATGTGTGGGTGTTGTGGGTTTAACTCTTTTCTTGCATTTTTCGGTTTTGATGCTTAAGACAAGGTTGGGATCAGATCTTGGTGATGTTATGGAGGCTGGACAGAACTGGAATTAATGGTCTAAGTATTATTTTCGTTTTTGCAAAGAAACTTGAAGAAATGGTAGTGTTAAAGATGGGTTGATGAGTAGAAGTTTGGGTTTATTGTTCTTGTGTTCATTTGAAACTTTAACTTTGGTTTCTTGAAGTTGTTCTCTGTATGGAAGAGTGGAAGAAAGCTTTTGGATGCATAATTCTTGAAGAAAAACCGTTTGGAGTTTGTAGGAGAGAGGAAATTGCTTCATTTAATTTTTACCACTTTTGGACCAACACAAAAGATGCTTGTTTTGACCCAAGGAATGTTTCCACTTTGAGATTTGGCCTTTGCTTGTTCCAGCCGTGAATTGCAATGAGAAATGGAGGTTTTTAGAGTTTGTTTTCATTTGATTTAGCTTACTTGGCACATTGGTAGGAGCACCCATGGTATCTTCCATTTGCACATTGGTCTTTGAAGCATTCTTTGGCATTTCCACTTGGTGGTTCACGTAAATTGTGTGCTTTGGTGTATAAAATCATTTCTTTGCTGCATGGAAGGAGAGAGGGGACGGTCTTGGAGAGTGTGGAAGGCACATGCTTAATTTCTTGAAAAATGGTGCACATGGGAGAAGAAGTCAACACATTTTGTGGCTTATTTAAGGTGAAATTGAAGTTTCACTTGGGTGCATGATGACTCACGGCCATGTGTTCTTTCTTTGGCCAATTGGACTTTTAAATTCATTTGTTAATTGCCATTATGACAAGTAATTTGCTAGGATTAAATTAGGCTTGTTGATTTCTTTGGTTTTTAATTAATTTAATCAATAGGTTGAGTTTATGTGTTTGAGTTAGTGTTGCATTTAATTATTTTTAACTGTGTTTGTTAATCAGTTTGTAACAGTGTTTGATGTTTGAATGTTATCTAAGGCTTTTAATAGTCCTAGTTTAATAACCATGCTAGCTTAAATTAGTTTGTTTGCATCTGTGTCTTTATTAAGTTCTTTAATTTTTGGAAAACCTTTTCAAACCCCCCCCCCTAATGTGTTCGACCTATTACCTGAACCACAATTGGTCCTTGAGAGACGACCTAGGAGTCACTGCCTAGTCTATACTGCATTCTTTTATGTACAATTTTTGTGGGAGGTGCGACCCTCTTATCAACTCATAACCTACAGTGTCCTTAAAAGAACAAAACTGCTCTGATACCACTAATGTAACATCCCAAAATACAGTAATCACCATATAATAGAATTTAATTACATTAAACAATTAATAATGTAGTCTTACACTAAAAATTAAGGTTCAAAACCCAAAAGGCTTAAATACAGAAATCCGTACAGCAATTCAGAACTACTAGAAGTTTGGGACGAACGGTTTTTACAAAATTAAGTAACCGAACGATAGAATTAAAATCTAACATCTAAACTCTAGCAAGAACGGGCGTTCTAAAGCTCTGCTTTTGTTAGCAAAATGATGAAGATGAAGTTTTGATGATGTCCAAATCAAGTCAAGAACAACCAAGACTCATGAAGAATGATCTTTTGAAGACTTGTAACTTTTGTAATAACTGTATGAACATAGGAAATTAGTGGTTTTATGTATGCATTCAAAAGTGATGTAAAAATAAACCAAAAGCAAAAAATTGTGCAGTGCTAATCGATTAGCAGGGGTATCTAATCGATTATTCCAGAGACGAATGGAGAAGCACAGCAATGCAGACTAATCGATTAGCAGAGCAGACTAATCGATTAGCGCTAATCGATTAGCAGAGCAGACTAATCGATTAGCAGAGTGACCGTTTGAAAAACTAGCCGTTTTTAGAGCTGTTGGACTATCCGTTGGTGAGTTAATCGATTAGCAACTTATGATAATCGATTAACACAGTGAGAAAGGCTGAAAATGAAAAATGAAAGAGCCTTTGGATGAGTCTATAAATAGACTCTCATTTCCTCTCAAAAAAACAAAACCAACTAGAGAAACTCTTCCCTTGTGCTCAAATACTCAAAAACTCTTGAGAATTGTGTGCTCTTGCTCAGCTAAGGAAATCTGTCTGTAGAGTTGGTGAAATACTGCTACGGTGATAGAGGAATAGCTGATTCATCCTTGGTGTGTCTAAGGAGGTGTTCGGAAGAGGAAGTTCATCCTTCGTGAAGCATTCGAAGGAGGTGGTCATCCTTTGTGAAGATTCAAAGGAGGTGTAAGTTGGTTCATCCTTCGTGAAGCATTCGAAGGAGGTGGTCATCCTTTGTGAAGATTCAAAGGAGGTGGTTGTCTCATCTCTTGTGGCATCAAGAGAGGTGTTTTCTAAACTCTTACAAATTGTATCTTTGTGATTGTAGTTTGTAATTGTTTTGTGATTAGTGAATTGTTTATCTTGTTTTGAGATAAGCGACTGGACATAGGATTGGTAAGATCCGAACCAGGATAAAATCATCTATGCAAATTTCTCTCAACCTTATTCTATTTAATTGTTGTCATTAATTGCTAAGTAAGTTTAATTGAGTTGAAATTTTTAAGGCACATGTTTTTAATAAGAACCAATTCACCCCCCCTTTTGGTTTGTTGTTCCACGCTAACCCATCCGCTGCAGCCGCTCTGACAATTGGTATCAGAGCTTGCTTTGATAGTCATTCAAATGGCGGGATCGTATCAAACATTCGCAGAGGGTGCTTCTATCAATAGACCACCACTATTCACAGGTGAAAATTACGCATTTTGGAAGGTCAGAATGCAAATATTTATGGAATCTATTGATGTAGATATTTGGGATGCTGTTGCATTTGGTCCTTTTGTTCCAACTAACAATATGCAGGAACCAAAGCCCCGTGACCAATGGACTGCTGAAGATAAGAAAAAATTTGGTAATGATGTAAAAGCTCGTAATATTATTTCATCTGCTTTAACTGTTGATGAGTTTTACAGGATTTCTATTTGTAAAACTGCACAAGAAATGTGGAAAGTACTAAGAGTAACCCATGAAGGTACAAATGATGTTAAGAGAGCTAGAAAGAATACCTTAATCCAGGAATACGAAATGTTCAGGATGAAGCAAGGGGAAACAATAGTAGATGTTCAGGAACGCTTCACCAACATCGTAAACCATCTTATTGGACTAGGTAAATCTTTCGATACTGATGAGCTTAATATAAAAATTTTGAAATCTTTAGACAGGTCTTGGCAACCAAAAGTGACTGCAATTTCTGAGTCACAAAATCTCAACACAATGACCATGGCTGCATTATTTGGAAAGTTGAGAGAGCATGAACTTGACCTCGGAAGACTAGATGAAGAAGAAGCAAAAACTAAGAAAAAGACTCTAGCCTTCAAATCTGAGGTAGAAAAGAGCAAAAGCAAAATGGAAGATGAAGACTCAGAAGAAGATGAAAATTTGAGTCTACTAATCAAGAGGTTCAACAGGTTCATGAAATCAAAAGGCAAAGGAAGATTCAGAAACGAAAAGAGAGAAAATCAAGGATCTTCCTCAAACTATAGATGCTATGGTTGCGGAGAAAAGGGACATTTAAAAGCAGATTGCCCAAATCAAAAGAAGGGTGAAGAAAAGAAAGAAAAGAAATTCTTCAAGAAAAAGAGAGCATACATCGCATGGGACGATGACAACGAATCAATTTCTGACTCAAGCAATTCTGATGAAGAAGCAAACATATGTCTAATGGCGGATGACGACACTGTTGGAAGCCAAGTAAGTACATTTAACGATTCAGATAATTCTAGTCAATATGATAGTGAAGATGAATTGCATGATACTTATGCTGCTTTATTAGTAGAATCCGAAAAATTAGATATAGCTCATAAGAAATTGAAAAAGGATTTCAAAGAGTTAAAATTGAATTTTGAAAATACTCTTGAAGAAAATCAAAATTTAAAAACAAATTTTGAAACTATTATTGATGAAAATAAAACTTTGAAAAATAAAATTTTATTTTATGAAAAAGGTAAACATACTAGTAGTAATGAATGTGCATCTTGTGTTAATTATAAGAAACTACTAGATGAAACAACCTTAGGAGAATGTAGTAAAAATAATGAAAATAAGGTTGTTAAAAATAAGTATGTTCCTAGAATTAAAAATAAACATAATCATAGAACCCGTAGAACTTGGGTAGAAAAAGGAACAACTTATAGGAACACAAATGTTGTATCATGCTTTTATTGTATGAAAAAGGGTCATACATCAAACAAATGTAAAATTAAGCATTATGGTGTTCCAAGTGGTAGATATGTTTGGGTTGTAAAATGATTTCAAATTTTCAAACTAACCCAAAGGACCCATACAAAATAGTTGGGTACCAAATGTTTCATATTTAAGAAAAAAATTTTTTAAAAAATGTTTTTGTTCTAAATATTTAAAAAGAAGAATTAAGAAATTTTTATTCCAAGGTAGATGGAATTATGTTTTAATATACAAAGCATATATAGTTTTCAAACGGAAAACATTTGAAATAGAAGAATGTGTGCATGTTGTCTTTGATGAAATTGTAGACCTTGAGGCAAAACCTCTTGAGTCATTTGAATTACATGCAGGCAATGATGAAGATTTGTAGAAGACAACAAATGAAGTGAAGAATGATGACAATCCTCAAGATGAAGATGATGGACAAATTTGTAAGCACCAAAATATGATGTCACAAACTTGTTTCACAATCGGCAAGTATGACCGAATCGTTTCAAGTAATAAACTTGGTAAGACCAAGTATCGTTCTCCCAAAGGACTCACGGCCTAGTTTAGTTATGTGATTTGTTGATTAGCTAAAACTTAAGAACACAATAATTGAAGTTTAATATGCAAAGACGAAAATTAAATATGTATGCATGAATTGATCAATGACAAAGACAAAAGATAAACACTTTCAAGGAAATATATGAATGAATATGTTGTTGGGGGTCAATTTCATCTCATCCACTCTCATATATTTTAGGAATTCAACATTCAAATCATCATTGTTAATGCCACTCTCTAATGTACCATTCTAGATGGCTTCTCCCTAATCATATAGTTCATACAATTCCTAGCATTCCTAATGATTAGTTCATGAGTGCAGGAGCTTAAAGGCAACCAATATAATATTGTCAGTATAATATTGGGAGAAATTCCCCGGATCTAGATTTCCCCGTACGTGTCTGTATCAACAAAACCAATAATCATGCATTAGAATGAGTTAAACAATGCAAGCATTGAGCAAAGAGGAAAAACCCTAACTAATGATGAAAGAAAGCATATGTCTTAATTCAAAGATGTACTCAACAAATCCATATATGAGAGCTTCAAGAGATTACTTTGACTCCCCAACAAACATACAAGGTTTAGTTCACCATATTCATGGTGAACCTAGATGAATTACAATGAAAGTATGAAAGAATAAACCCAATAAAGGTGAAGAGGTAGCCTGAGCATCCAAGATCCTCCTTCAAAGGGGTGAAAGAGAGAGTGTTTGCCTCGTTTCTGCCAAAGATGCCTAACTATAGGACGTGCAAGCCCTTATATACTAATCTAGAGTTACAAAAGATTACAAAAGTCCAAGCCCAAAAAGTGCCGCTCAGCGGTATTTACCGCTCAGCGGTGATTGCGCGTCTTCTTTCTTCCCCTCAGCGGCCATTTTGCCCCTCAGCGGTTCCAACGTCACCTCTTGAGTGCCGCTCAGCGGTAGTTTGCCGCTGAGCGGTGCCTTCGACTTCTCCTTTTTGCACTCTTTCTTGTCTTTTCTAATGTCCTCTCTCTTATTCTTCACTTCTTTCACCAAATTCACCTCAAAACCTGCACAAAAACACTTAAATCAAGCATAAACCTGTCCAACTCTCTTATTTCTGAAAATATAAACAAAAGGCATGATTTCAAGCTAGTTTCTAAGTCTAAAGGTTGCTTTTAGTATCAACTTTAAGCATGAAAATAACAGTTTTTCAACTGTTATCACAACCCCAAACTTAGAATTTTGCTTGTCCTCAAGCAAATAAAATGTAACTCCATCTCCAACCAATTCATATGATGGTTTACTCATTCAAAATCCTCTTTTCAAGATAAGTAATAACTTCACTCAAACTTAAGACCAAGAGTTCAATCAAGATGTGCACATGCTTTAGTGTTCACAAAGTCATTTAAATTCCAACAAATGCTATTTTTCATGAATGATCAATCAATTAAGCATGGATGTTCATGTGCTTATGGAATATTTCCTCACTAGGTAAAGTGTTTCACTCAACACACAAGTGTATAAGAGGTAAAGTGTTTCACTCATTCACTCCACTCTCACAATGTCACATGAATCAACTTTGCCTTTCATTTAACCACAATCAAATACATTCACAAGCATGCATTATCACAAGGACTTTTCAATGGCTTATAATGTGGCTGGGCTAACAAGAAAATTGGTTTTTCTGGATCACAAAATCCTTGAGTTAAGAGAATCATAACAACACAATCTTCTTATTCATTCCCAACTTTCTTTTGCCTTTGCTTTTGCATTTGCATTGAGCTTTGCTTCTTTTTCTTTTCTTTTCTTTGCATATTCTTACTTTTTAGATGTTAGCTCAATGCTTTTTCCTTTTTCATGTTTCCCCAATAACCCCAAACTTGAACATTTAACAATACCACACAAGATCTTCTACTTAACTCAAGGTAAAGATTTTCAATCAAGGGTGTTCAGTGTATATTTAAGGCTAAGGGTTCAAAGGATAGAACACAACGTGTTCTCTTTTAGAAGGCTAACTTTATGAATTTGGCCAATAAAAAGGGTTTCAAAAACACGGCCTTTGATCATATGATGCAAAACAAGCAATTGATTCAATCATAGAAAACCTGGGCAAAGTCATTCATGCTTTCAAAGTAATAGCATTCAACAATAACAACTCTGGAGCTCAAAACCTCACATATAAGCTCATTCACATTTGACATGCACATCCTGCTTAATTTCACAATCACAATCATGATATTACACATTTGTTCACAAAGCTTGTGAATCACCTATATAAGCATTTTAATGTGCACATCATCTCAACATCAATTAATCATAAGCATCATTCAGCATTACTTATCACACAATCACAGTTAATAGCAAACCATCACAAGAAACCAGGTTTCAAATAGAGTACATCAAACCCTAATCTAAAAACAAAAACAAATAAGTTCAGAAAACTTAAACCACAAAAGCATAATCATATGATAGCATTCATCAGTAAATGCTATCTCAGCTCCTTATCAGTCCGAGCTCTCTGTATCTTCCTCTTCCTCTTCATCATCATCTTCATCAAATGCATCCTCCTCCTCAGCTTCATCTTCATCCATGTCTCGGGCTGAAGCTTCAGCTGCTTCAGCTCCTCCATGCCATGGTTCTTCTGGCCAAGCTACCACATTATGGAATTCATCCATAGTCCACCTGTGTGCTGGAGGGGTATCATACATCCCCACTATCATCTCAGCCGTGGCCACCTGCCCTCTGTGAATGGACTGCAACTGAGCACCTATAAGAGACATATACATGTCCCTCATCTGGAATGGTTCTGCCTCATGAGTATCAGCAGAAGTCCTGCTCTGTGCTGGCCTTCTCTCTCTACGAGCCTGGCGTGGTGGCACTGGCTGGGCTGCCTCCTCACCTCCACAGTACTGTCTGTAATAGGCCTCATCTATAGCTTTTCTTGGCCTCTCAAATGGTGGAACAGAAGTGTCCACCCCAGCTAGCTTGCAAAGGTGAGTGATCAAAGAAGGATGTCCCAGTGGTGCTTTGTTGTTTGAGGTGTTAGCACACACACTAATCTCATCAGCTATCACCTGCCTAATATTAACATTCAAGTTTCTGATAGCACAGTAGATGAAGAGTGCCCTGCTGAGAGTAATATCTGACACATGTGAACATGGCTGAATGTTGGCATGAGAAAATGCCATCCAATACTTTGCAAGAGGAGTCAAATCTGTCCTCCTAATATTAACCACTGAACCAGATCTATTCCTTTGGAAGTGTCCTCCAGGTATGCACAATACTCTCTCAACATCCTCAAAGTCAGCACCTTCCTCCATACTAAGAGCAAACTGGCATTGCTCACCAGCCCACACAGTATCCAGAAAGTTATTGATGGAGTCAGGATCATACCTGATAGCATGGCCTCTAACATAACCCAAATAATTCTCAGCTGGATAATCACCAATCTTCTTTGCATTGGTGTAGAATTCTTTCACCACAGCTATGTTGGCAGGTGATGGATAAGTGGCTAGCTTCCCCCAATCATTCCCTAACACTTGCTCTCCAAATTGAGGAGCAAAGTTAGGTATCATTCCAACCTTTCTCTCCATTAGAAGTCTCCTGTCCTGAACCACCCTAAAGTGCTTCTCATGTTTCCTAGAGAGGAACCTACCATTATGGGGCTGCTCTGGTTCCTTTTCCTTTCTCTTGGTTGCCATGGTTTTCAATCTCTTTCCTGAAGAGGATGCCATTCCTGCATTCAAACATAAATCCAAAACCACAGAACACGATGTTAATCATTAGTAAACACAAAACAAAACTCCTTTTGAAGCTAAACCACCGCTGAGGGCCAGAATTTCCCCTCAGCGCCACCAGTGCCACATTCAAACACGTAACAAACCAGAAAAAGCAAATCTGGCAGAGTGCCGCTCAGCGGTAAATGCCGCTCAGCGGTGATCTGCAGATTTTTGCAAATCTCGTTTTTAAACTGTCCTAACTCCACCCAAATGCAATTTTCAGTTTTCCAGTTCATAATCAAGCAGTTTAATCGGTTCAAACATCAAATATATCATCAAATCATGCATAGAAATCAAAACCCCTAAATATTCATGCTTTGACAATCACAGTCAATTTCAAGAACCCTAGAATGAACAAAATGCATTTTACTTACTTGGGTGGAGATGCTAGATGATATGAGAATGCTTCCAAACTAGAATGCTCTCTTCCAACCCCAAACTTTGATAGCACACTAGTGTAAAAGTGAGTGGAAGAGAAATTTTCTAAAGAGGGAAGAGTACAAAGATGTGGGAAACCTAAGAGGAGATATGTGGGAGTCTTAGTGCAGAGAAGAGCTTGAAAGAATGTAAAAACGCGCAGCTTAGGGTTTAAAATACCCCAATGGGCTCGGGTTCCGCTAAGGGGAACTTAAGCCCATCTGTGATAGTACCGCTCAGCGGTAATTGCCGCTCAGCGGCACTTTCTTGATGTGCCCTTCTCCTTCTTTTCTTGACCTACGTGCCTTCCTAGCATACCCCTCATAGGTTCCCTGCAATTCAATGTTAAAAATGCTTATGCAAACCCTAACTAAAATAAACAAACAAAAACAATCAATCAACTGGGTTGCCTCCCAGGTAGCGCTTGTTTAACGTCACGAGCCTGACCCAAATTCCACCAGCACCCATCAGTAGGTGTTTCCAACTTACCAGCACCCATCAGTAGGTGCAAAATCTTCTCACCAACACCCATCAGTAGGTGTTACAAACTTAGTATCCTTCAGTAGATACTTAACCACCTAGCATCCTTCAGTAGATGCTGGATCCAACAAAAATAATTACAGAATAATATCCACAATTTAAAAGTTACAAAACCAAATCAAAAGTTTTTAAATCCACTGGGTTGCCTCCCAGCAAGCGCTCTTTTAACGTCATTAGCTTGACCCAGTAAAGCTCAAGTTCCTTCTTCTTTTTCTTCTTCTTCCTACTGAACTTCTTCAGAAATTTGATCAAACCAGGAACCTGTTGCAGTGTCTCAATCATAGGAACTTTAATCTCCAATTTCTTGAAGATTTCCATGAAGCACTTAAATTTCTTTTCCTTCCTATGATTCTTCTTTAGATGAGGATGTGATTTTTCATGTGATTTCTTCTTCTTTCCTCTCATCTTCTTTTTCTTCCTTTTTCTCTCCCTAAATTTTCTCTTTTTCTCTTCTTTTATTTTTTTCTTCCTTTCTCTTTTTCTCGTCAACTTCTTTATCTTCACACAAATTTTCTTTCTCTCTTCTCTCTCAACCAATTCTTTTTCTTTTTCTTCATCTTTATCTTTCTCACTCAACTCTTCTTTCTCTTTTCTCTCTACCCTTTCCTCATCTCCCTCTAATTTTTCCTCATCAAGAATCTTGTCACTTTCAGTGATAATGACTTGCCCTTCCTCCTTAAGGTTAACATCAGTATTAACATCATCATTTAATATCTGACTAATGTGACGAAGTTGCATCTCCATTCTTTTACATGATTCTTCAATGCTTTTCTGAGTAGAGTCGGAATTTTTCAAAAATCGTTGAAGGGTGTCCTCCAACCTATCCAAACTTCCTGATAGAAAGGGTTGTTGCTGCCATTGTTGTTGTGGTTGGTTCTCAAATTGTCCAGCAGCTTGCCAAAATTGGCTTTGATCCATGCTTGAGTGAGGTTCCCACCATTGGTTGAGATTACTTTGGTAGAATTGAGTGCCCCTATAGTTAAACTCTTGACCAAATTGCATTCTGCAGACATTAGGCACAAAACCCTAAAAACAATTGTTAGCACAAAAAGATAGAGAAAAGAAAAAAAAATCAAAGGATATAATTGAAAAGATAAGAAGATAGGAAATAAAAACAGAAAAATAAAAACATAAAATAAAATAAAATAAAATAAAATACAAACAGAAAATAAAATAAAATATAATCTAATGAAATAAAATAAAATCAAATAAAAACCGAAAAATAAAAAACAGAAAATAAAAACAGAAAACAGAAAAACAGAAAACAGAAAAAATAAAATAAAATCAAATAAAATACAAACTAAAAAATATAAACAGAAAAATAAAATAAAATAAAAATTCGAAATTAAAATAAAATCTAATCTAAAAAGATAAAAATAAAATCTAACCTAAAGGATAAAAATAAAATCTAAAAAGATAAAATAATAAAAACAGAAAAAAAAATAAAAACAGAAATTCAAAATTAAAGTCAAAGATAATCAATAATCACACAAATTAACCAGTTAAACCACGAATCCCCGGCAACGGCGCCAAAAACTTGATGGACAAATTTGTAAGCACCCAAATATGATGTCACAAACTTGTTTCACAATCGGCAAGTATGACCGAATCGTTTCAAGTAATAAACTTGGTAAGACCAAGTATCGTTCTCCCAAAGGACTCACGGCCTAGTTTAGTTATGTGATTTGTTGATTAGCTAAAACTTAAGAACACAATAATTGAAGTTTAATATGCAAAGACGAAAATTAAATATGTATGCATGAATTGATCAATGACAAAGACAAAAGATAAACACTTTCAAGGAAATATATGAATGAATATGTTGTTGGGGGTCAATTTCATCTCATCCACTCTCATATATTTTAGGAATTCAACATTCAAATCATCATTGTTAATGCCACTCTCTAATGTACCATTCTAGATGGCTTCTCCCTAATCATATAGTTCATACAATTCCTAGCATTCCTAATGATTAGTTCATGAGTGCAGGAGCTTAAAGGCAACCAATATAATATTGTCAGTATAATATTGGGAGAAATTCCCCGGATCTAGATTTCCCCGTACGTGTCCGTATCAACAAAACCAATAATCATGCATTAGAATGAGTTAAACAATGCAAGCATTGAGCAAAGAGGAAAAACCCTAACTAATGATGAAAGAAAGCATATGTCTTAATTCAAAGATGTACTCAACAAATCCATATATGAGAGCTTCAAGAGATTACTTTGACTCCCCAACAAACATACAAGGTTTAGTTCACCATATTCATGGTGAACCTAGATGAATTACAATGAAAGTATGAAAGAATAAACCCAATAAAGGTGAAGAGGTAGCCTGAGCATCCAAGATCCTCCTTCAAAGGGGTGAAAGAGAGAGTGTTTGCCTCGTTTCTGCCAAAGATGCCTAACTATAGGACGTCCAAGCCCTTATATACTGATAACAGTTGAAAAACTGTTATTTTCATGCTTAAAGTTGATACTAAAAGCAACCTTTAGACTTAGAAACTAGCTTGAAATCATGCCTTTTGTTTATATTTTCAGAAATAAGAGAGCTGGACAGGTTTATGCTTGATTTAAGTGTTTTTGTGCAGGTTTTGAGGTGAATTTGGTGAAAGAAGTGAAGAATAAGAGAGAGGACATTAGAAAAGACAAGAAAGAGTGCAAAAAGGAGAAGTCGAAGGCACCGCTCAGCGGCAAACTACCGCTGAGCGGCACTCAAGAGGTGGCGTTGGAACCGCTGAGGGGCAAATGGCCGCTGAGGGGAAGAAAGAAGACGCGTAACCACCGCTGAGCGGTAAATGGCGCTGAGCGGCACTTTTTGGGCTTGGGCTTTTGTAATCTTTTGTAACTCTAGATTAGTATATAAGGGCTTGCACGTCCTTTAGTTAGGCATCTTTGGCAGAAACGAGGCAAACACTCTCTCTTTCACCCCTTTGAAGGAGGATCTTGGATGCTCAGGCTACCTCTTCACCTTTATTGGGTTTATTCTTTCATACTTTCATTGTTATTCATCTAGGTTCACCATGAATATGGTGAACTAAACCTTGTATGTTTGTTGGGGAATCAATGTAATCTCTTGAAGCTCTCATATATGGAATCTGTTGAGTACATCTTTGAATTAAGACATATGCTTTCTTTCATCATTAGTTAGGGTTTTTCCTCTTTGCTCAATGCTTGCATTGTTTAACTCATTCTAATGCATGATTATTGGTTTTGTCGATACGGACACGTACGGGGAAGTCTAGATCCGGGGAATTTCTCCCAATATTATACTGACAATATTATATTGGTTGCCTTAAGCTCCTGCGGTAATGAACTAATCATTAGGAATGCTAGGAATTGTATGAACTATTTGATTAGGGAGAAGCCATCTAGAATGGTACATTAGTGAGTGGCATTAACAATGATGATTTGAATGATGAATTCCTAAAATATATGAGAGTGGATGAGATGAAATTGACCCCCAACAACATATTCATTCATATATTCCATTGAAAGTGTTTATCTTTTGTCTTTGCCATTGATCAAAATTCATGCATACATGTTTATTTTCTGTCTTGCATTTTAAACCCAAATATTTCGTTTGTAAGTCTTAGTTAATCAAGAAACCACATAACTAAACTAGGCCGTGAGTCCTTTGGGAAGAACGATACTTGGTCTTACCAAGTTTTATTACTTGAACGATTCGGTCATACTTGCCGATTGTGAAACAAGTTTGTGACATCATATTTTGGTGCTTACAAATTTGTCCATCAAGTTTTTGGCGCCGCTGCCGGGGATTCGTGGTTTAACTGGTTAATTTGTGTGATTATTGATTATCTTTGACTTATTTTTTTTATTTTATTTTAAATTTCGAATTTTTATTTTATTTTTCTGTTTATATTTTTCAGTTTGTATTTTATTTGATTTTATTGTATTTTTCTGTTTTTCTGTTTTCTGTTTTATTTTCTGTTTTTTATTTTTCGGTTTTTATTTGATTTTATTTTATTTTTTTTTAGATTAGATTTTATTTTATTTTATTAGATTTTATCTTTTTATCTGTTTAGATTAGATTTTATTTTATTTTATTCTATCTTTTAGGTTAGGTTAGATTTTATTTTATTTGATTAGATTAGATTAGATTTTTTTTTAGGTTAGATTTTATTTTTATCTTTTAGATTAGATTTTATTTTAGATTAGGTTTTAGTTCATTCTATCTTCTAAATCTTCTATCTTCTAAATCTTTTTATCTTTTGAATCTCTATCTTCTCCTATATCTTTTTGCGCTAACAATTGTTTTTAGGGTTTTGTGCCTAATGTCTGCAGAATGCAATTTGGTCAAGAGTTTAACTATAGGGGCACTCAATTCTACCAAAGTAATCTCAACCAATGGTGGGAACCTCACTCAAGCATGGATCAAAGCCAATTTTGGCAAGCTGCTGGACAATTTGAGAACCAACCACAACAACAATGGCAGCAAAAATCCTCTCTATCAGAAAGTTTGGAGGACACCCTTCAACGATTTTTGAAAAGTTCCGACTCTACTCAGAAAAGCATTGAAGAATCATGTAAAAGGATGGAGATGCACTTTCGTTACATTAGTCAGAGATTGGATGATGAGGTTAATACTGAAGTTAACCTTAAGGAGGAAGGGCAAACCAATGTCACTGAAAGTGACAAGATTCTTGATGAGAAAAAAATAGAGGGAGATGCGGAAAAGATAGAGAGAAAAGAGAAAGAAGAGTTGAGTGAGAAAAATAAAGATGAAGAAAAAGAGAAAGAAGTGGTTGAGAGAGAAGAGAGAAAGAAAATTTGTGTGAAGATAAAGAAGTTGAGGAGAAAAAGAGAAAGGAAGAAAAAAATAAAAGAAGAGAAAAAGAGAAAATTTAGGGAGAGAAAAAGGAAGAAAAAGAAGATGAGAGGAAAGAAGAAGAAATCACATGAAAAATCACATCCTCATCTAAAGAAGAATCATAGGAAGGAAAAGAAATTTAAGTGCTTCATGGAAATCTTCAAGAAATTGGAGATTAAAGTTCCTATGATTGAGACACTGCAACAGGTTCCTGGTTTGATCAAATTTTTGAAGAAGTTCAGTAGGAAGAAGAAGAAAAAGAAGAAGGAACTTGAGCTTTACTGGGTCAAGCTAATGACATTAAAAGAGCGCTTGCTGGGAGGCAACCCAGTGAATTTAAAAACTTTTGATTTGGTTTTGTAATTTTTAATTTGTGAACATTAGTTTTGTAAATATTTTTGTTGGATCCAGCATCTACTGAAGGATGTTAGGTTTGTAACACCTACTGATGGGTGTTGGTGAGAAAATTTTGCACCTACTGATGGGTGCTGGTAAGTTGGAAACACCTACTGATGGGTGTTGGTGGAATTTGGGTCAGGCTCGTGACGTTAAACAAGCGCTACCTGGGAGGCAACCCAGTTGATTGATTGTTTTTGTTTGTTTATTTTAGTTAGGGTTTGCATAAGCATTTTTAACATTGAATTGCAGGGAACCTATGAGGGACATGTAGGGAAGGCACGTAGGTCAAGAAAAGAAGGAGAGGAGCACATCACGAAAGTGCCGCTGAGCGGTATTCTACCGCTGAGCGGTACTCTCGCAGACTGGGCTTTAGTTCCCCTTAGCGGGACCCGAGCCCATTAGGGTATTTTTATACCCAAGCTGCGTTTTAGGGTTTATTTCCAGACTTCTCTCTGCACAAACACTTCCACACACCTTCTCCTAGGTTTTCCACATCTTTTTACTCTTCCCTCTTTAGAAAATTTCTCTTCCACTCACTTTTACACTAGTGTGCTATCAAAGTTTGGGGTTGGAAGAGAGCATTCTAGTTTGGAAGCATTCTCATATCATCTAGCATCTCCACCCAAGTAAGTAAAATGCATTTTGTTCATTCTAGGGTTCTTGAAATTGACTGTGATTGTCAAAGCATGAATATTTAGGGGTTTTGATTTCTATGCATGATTTGATGATATATTTGATGTTTGAACCGATTAAACTGCTTGATTATGAACTGGAAAACTGAAAATTGCATTTGGGTGGAGTTAGGACAGTTTAAAAACAAGATTTGCAAAAATCTGCAGATCACCGCTGAGCGGCATTTACCGCTGAGCGGCACTCTGCCAGATTTGTTTTTTCTGGTTTGTTGCGTGTTTGAATGTGGCACTGGTGGCGCTGAGGGGAAATTCTGGCCCTCAGCGGTGGTTTAGCTTCGAAAGGAGTTGTGTTCTGAGTTTACTTATGATTAACATCATGTTCTGTGGTTTTGGATTTGTGTTTGAATGCAGGAATGGCATCCTCTTCAGGAAAGAGATTGAAAACCATGGCAACCAAGAGGAAGGAAAAGGAACCAGAGCAGCCCCATAATGGCAGGTTCCTCTCTAGGAAACATGAGAAGCACTTTAGGGTGGTTCAGGACAGGAGACTTCTAATGGAGAGAAAGGTTGGAATGATACCTAACTTTGCTCCTCAATTTGGAGAGCAAGTGTTAGGGAATGACTGGGGAAAGCTAGCCACTTATCCATCACCTGCCAACATAGCTGTGGTGAAAGAATTTTACACCAATGCAAAGAAGATTGGTGATTATCCAGCTGAGAATTATTTGGGCTATGTTAGAGGCCATGCTATCAGGTATGATTCTGACTCCATAAATAACTTTCTGGATACTGTGTGGGCTGGTGAGCAATGCCAGTTTGCTCTTAGCATGGAGGAAGGTGCTGATTATGAGGATGTGGAGAGAGTATTGTGTATACCTGGAGGACACTTCCAAAGGAATAGATCTGGCTCAGTGGTTAACATTAGGAGGACAGATTTGACTCCTCTTGCAAAGTATTGGATGGCGTTTTCTCATGCCAACATTCAGCCATGTTCACATGTGTCAGATATTACTCTCAGCAGGGCACTATTCATCTACTGTGTTATCAGAAACTTGAATGTTAATATTGGGCAGGTGATAGCTGATGAGATTAGTGTGTGTGCTAACACCTCAAACAACAAAGCACCACTGGGACATCCTTCTTTGATCACTCACCTTTGCAAGCTAGCTGGGGTGGATACTTCTGTTCCACCATTTGAGAGGCCAAGAAAAGCTATAGATGAGGCCTATTACAGACAGTACTGTGGAGGTGAGGAGGCAGCCCAGCCAGTTCCACCACGCCAGGCTCGTAGAGAGAGAAGGCCAGCACAGGGCAGGACTTCTGCTGATACTCATGAGGCAGAACCATTCCAGATGAGGGACATGTATATGTCTCTTATAGGTGCTCAGTTGCAGTCCATCCACAGAGGGCAGGTGGCCACGGCTGAGATGATAGTGGGGATGTATGATACCCCTCCAGCACACAGGTGGACTATGGATGAATTCCATAATGTGGTAGCTTGGCCAGAAGAACCAGTATATGGAGAAGCTGGAGCAGCTGAAGCTTCAGCCAGAAATATGGAGGAAGATGAAGCAGAGGAGGAGGATGCATTTGATGAAGATGATGATGAAGAGGAAGAGGAAGATACAGAGAGCTCGGACTGATGAGGAGCTGAGATAGCATTTACTGATGAATGCTATCATATGATTATGCTTTTATGGTTTAAGTTTTCTGAACTTATTTGTTTTTGTTTTTAGATTAGGGTTCGATGTACTCTATGTGAAACCTGGTTTCTTGTGATGGTTTGCTATTAACTGTGATTGTGTGATAAGTAATGCTGAATGATGCTTATGATTGATTGATGTTGAGATGATGTGCACATTAAAATGCTTATACAGGTGATTCACAAGCTTTGTGAACAAATGCATAATATCATGATTGTGATTGTGAAATTAAGCAGGATGTGTATGTCAAATGTGAATGAGCTTATATGTGAGGTTTTGAGCTCCAGAGTTGTTATTGTTGAATGCTATTACTTTGAAAGCATGAATGACTTTCCCCAGGTTTTCTATGATTGAATCAATTGCTTGTTTTGCATCAAATGATCAAAGGCCGTGTTTTTGAAACCCTTTTTATTGGCCAAATTCATAAAGTTAGCCTTCTAAAAGAGAACACGTTGTGTTCTATCCTTTGAACCCTTAGCCTTAAATATACACTGAACACCCTTGATTGAAAATCTTTACCTTGAGTTAAGTAGAAGATCTTGTGTGGTATTGTTAAATGTTCAAGTTTGGGGTTATTGGGGAAACATGAAAAAGGAAAAAGCATTGAGCTAACAGCTAAAAAGTAAGAATATGCAAAGAAAAGAAAAGAAAAAGAAGCAAAGCTCAATGCAAATGCAAAAGCAAAGGCAAAAGAAAGTTGGGAATGAATAAGAAGATTGTGTTGTTATGATTCTCTTAACTCAAGGATTTTGTGATCCAGAAAAACCAATTTTCTTGTTAGCCCAGCCACATTATAAGCCATTGAAAAGTCCTTGTGATGATGCATGCTTGTGAATGTTTTTGATTGTGGTAAAATGAAAGGCAAAGTTGATTCATGTGACATTGTGATAGTGGAGTGAATGAGTGAAACACTTTACCTCTTATACACTTGTGTGTTGAGTGAAACACTTTACCTAGTGAGGAAAGATTCCATAAGCACATGAACATCCATGCTTAATTGATTGATCATTCATGAAAAATAGCATTTGTTGGAACTTAAATGACTTTGTGAACACTAAAGCATGTGCACATCTTGAATTAACTCTTGGTCATAAGTTTGAGTGAAGTTATTACTTATCTTGAAAAGAGGATTTTGAGTGAGTGAACCATCATATGAATTGGTTGGAGATGGAGTTACATTTTGTTTGCTTGAGGACAAGCAAAGTTCTAAGTTTGGGGTTGTGATAACAGTTGAAAAACTGTTATTTTCATGCTTAAAGTTGATACTAAAAGCAACCTTTAGACTTAGAAACTAGCTTGAAATCATGCCTTTTGTTTATATTTTCAGAAATAAGAGAGCTGGACAGGTTTATGCTTGATTTAAGTGTTTTTGTGCAGGTTTTGAGGTGAATTTGGTGAAAGAAGTGAAGAATAAGAGAGAGGACATTAGAAAAGACAAGAAAGAGTGCAAAAAGGAGAAGTCGAAGGCACCGCTCAGCGGCAAACTACCGCTGAGCGGCACTCAAGAGGTGGCGTTGGAACCGCTGAGGGGCAAATGGCCGCTGAGGGGAAGAAAGAAGACGCGTAACCACCGCTGAGCGGTAAATGGCGCTGAGCGGCACTTTTTGGGCTTGGGCTTTTGTAATCTTTTGTAACTCTAGATTAGTATATAAGGGCTTGCACGTCCTTTAGTTAGGCATCTTTGGCAGAAACGAGGCAAACACTCTCTCTTTCACCCCTTTGAAGGAGGATCTTGGATGCTCAGGCTACCTCTTCACCTTTATTGGGTTTATTCTTTCATACTTTCATTGTTATTCATCTAGGTTCACCATGAATATGGTGAACTAAACCTTGTATGTTTGTTGGGGAATCAATGTAATCTCTTGAAGCTCTCATATATGGAATCTGTTGAGTACATCTTTGAATTAAGACATATGCTTTCTTTCATCATTAGTTAGGGTTTTTCCTCTTTGCTCAATGCTTGCATTGTTTAACTCATTCTAATGCATGATTATTGGTTTTGTCGATACGGACACGTACGGGGAAGTCTAGATCCGGGGAATTTCTCCCAATATTATACTGACAATATTATATTGGTTGCCTTAAGCTCCTGCGGTAATGAACTAATCATTAGGAATGCTAGGAATTGTATGAACTATTTGATTAGGGAGAAGCCATCTAGAATGGTACATTAGTGAGTGGCATTAACAATGATGATTTGAATGATGAATTCCTAAAATATATGAGAGTGGATGAGATGAAATTGACCCCCAACAACATATTCATTCATATATTCCATTGAAAGTGTTTATCTTTTGTCTTTGCCATTGATCAAAATTCATGCATACATGTTTATTTTCTGTCTTGCATTTTAAACCCAAATATTTCGTTTGTAAGTCTTAGTTAATCAAGAAACCACATAACTAAACTAGGCCGTGAGTCCTTTGGGAAGAACGATACTTGGTCTTACCAAGTTTTATTACTTGAACGATTCGGTCATACTTGCCGATTGTGAAACAAGTTTGTGACATCATATTTTGGTGCTTACAAATTTGTCCATCATATACTAATCTAGAGTTACAAAAGATTACAAAAGTCCAAGCCCAAAAAGTGCCGCTCAGCGGTATTTACCGCTCAGCGGTGATTGCGCGTCTTCTTTCTTCCCCTCAGCGGCCATTTTGCCCCTCAGCGGTTCCAACGTCACCTCTTGAGTGCCGCTCAGCGGTAGTTTGCCGCTGAGCAGTGCCTTCGACTTCTCTTTTTGCACTCTTTCTTGTCTTTTCTAATGTCCTCTCTCTTATTCTTCACTTCTTTCACCAAATTCACCTCAAAACCTGCACAAAAACACTTAAATCAAGCATAAACCTGTCCAACTCTCTTATTTCTGAAAATATAAACAAAAGGCATGATTTCAAGCTAGTTTATAAGTCTAAAGGTTGCTTTTAGTATCAACTTTAAGCATGAAAATAACAGTTTTTCAACTGTTATCAGAAGATCTAAACAAAATGTGGAAACAACCTAGAGGATTATCATTACGAAATTGGAGGCATATCTAAAGGGGTACTTTATGCTTCTATGCTTTTTGTAGTGTGTGTGCTATATATTTAACTTCTTTGTATGCTTGCCTCTTTAAATTAAATAAAATGTATGTTGTTTTTCCTTATTATTTCTATGCATATATGCTTTTATTAAGGGGGAGTATAATTTCTAATATCTTTAGGGGGAGCAAGTCTACATCACTTTTTAATAATGATCAAAAAGAGGGAGAAATATTTAAAGCCTTAAACTTATTTCTAAGTTCACTAACAATTGTTTCTTCCTTAAGTTGTGTTTTAAATACAGATTATTACCAAAAGCTTTAAATCAAGAAGGTTTTGATCATCATCAAAAAGGGGGAGATTGTTAGCAAAATGATGAAGATGAAGTTTTGATGATGTCCAAATCAA
Organism: Vigna umbellata; assembly: GCF_029865625.1. Classification (NCBI taxonomy): domain Eukaryota; kingdom Viridiplantae; phylum Streptophyta; class Magnoliopsida; order Fabales; family Fabaceae; genus Vigna; species Vigna umbellata. Next base: position 29,913,168 of record NC_142166.1, read on the forward strand.
GTCAAGAACAACCAAGACTCATGAAGAATGATCTTTTGAAGACTTGTAACTTTTGTAATAACTGTATGAACATAGGAAATTAGTGGTTTTATGTATGCATTCAAAAGTGATGTAAAAATAAACCAAAAGCAAAAAATTGTGCAGTGCTAATCGATTAGCAGGGGTATCTAATCGATTATTCCAGAGACGAATGGAGAAGCACAGCAATGCAGACTAATCGATTAGCGCTAATCGATTAGCAGAGCAGACTAATCGATTAGTAGAGTGACCGTTTGAAAAACTAGCCGTTTTTAGAGCCGTTGGACTATCTGTGGGTGAGTTAATCGATTAGCAACTTATGATAATCGATTAACACAGTGAGAAAGGCTGAAAACGAAAAATGGAAGAGCCTTTGGATGAGTCTATAAATAGACTCTCATTTCCTCTCAAAAAAACAAAACCAACTAGATAAACTCTTCCCTTGTGCTCAAATACTCAGAAACTCTTGAGAATTGTGTGCTCTTGCTCAGCTAAGGAAACTCTGTCTGTAGAGTTGGTGAAATACTGCTACGGTGATAGAGGAATAGCTGATTCATCCTTGGTGTGTCTAAGGAGGTGTTTGGAAGAGGAAGTTCATCCTTCGTGAAGCATTCGAAGGAGGTGGTCATCCTTTGTGAAGATTCAAAGGAGGTGTAAGTTGGTTCATCCTTCGTGAAGCATTCGAAGGAGGTGGTCATCCTTTGTGAAGATTCAAAGGAGGTGGTTGTCTCATCTCTTGTGGCATCAAGAGAGGTGTTTTCTAAACTCTTACAAATTGTATCTTTGTGATTGTAGTTTGTAATTGTTTTGTGATTAGTGAATTGTTTATCTTGTTTTGAGATAAGCGACTGGACATAGGATTGGTAAGATCCGAACCAGGATAAAATCATCTGTGCAAATTTCTCTCAACCTTACTCTATTTAATTGTTGTCATTAATTGCTAAGTAAGTTTAATTGAGTAGAAATTTTTAAGGCACACGTTTTTAGTAAGAACCAATTCACCCCCCCCCCCCTTTTGGTTTGTTGTTCCACGCTAACCCATCCGCTGTAGCCGCTCTGACAGCTTTAACTTCCACCTCAACCAGATTTTCTTCTTCAATAATATCCTCCAAAGTGGCCTCGCCTACTGCTCACATCCACACGGATGATCATTGCAACGACAGGACGAACGTACATAGACAACAGACAACACAAGGAAAAACGAAGGGTAAGCTTATGTAATTTAATTCATACATCAACATATAAAATAAACATTCCAATCCACACAAACATATAGTTCAACATGTATCATCATACGAAATCTATTACTAGACAGACCGTCCGGACTGTATGAATCTGTGTAGCTACAAGCGTCCTTGCACCCGAGTGATGTAGTAACTGGGATACACTCAACAGCTGCCACTCGAGGTTAGCCATATCCAAAGTACCCCTAAGGACTAGGACCTCCTGCCGTTCCCACACATGACCTACCCCCTTTACGTGAGGATGAGTACTCACGGAACATGAGGATGGACTGCCAGCATTAGCATAACCACACTCATACTTTACCAAATCCAATATTCAATATATATGAGTCGTTCCTCCCTGGAACGCTCGTCCAAAATCCATAATCGTATAATCATTCCATATCATGTTCACTCTTTAAAATCTTATACTTCATTATCATTTTCATCTTTAGTTTAAAAGGCATAAAATAACGAACGTTCATCTCTCTGAAGAACGAGGACGAACGATAAGAAAATGGACTAAATGAACTAAGAAATCTGTAACGGACGTTAATTTCTATGCGGTCAGTTAAATGATATGACTCGTTTGAGTTTACACTGGTACATAAAGAAATTTCATTATGGAGACCTTAGAATGGATCCAATGTAAAGAGAAGAGCCAAGAATATTTAGAACTATCTTTGGAGTAATTCACATACGAAAGTCCGTTGCCAGTAAATGAACGAACGTGAGGAAAGGAAAATATTATTATAATTGAACGAATGCTATTTTATCAAAGTTGGGTATACAATAATACGAGCGCTTGGTATAAGACTGAGCACTACTTAGGACGAACGCTAGGTAGATGACCGAGCACTAATTAGGACGAACGCTTAGTATAAGACCGAGCGCTACTTATGACGAACGCTTGGTATAAGACCGAGCGTTACTAATTTTAAAGTATAAGGGTATAGTATATTATTACTTAATTTAAGATATACGGGTACCACTAGGCTGAGCCGAACGCTCAAACATAGTATTTCACAGGACGTTCGTTCTCGATCAGAATTCTTTCCAAATGAAAGAATTCCTTTTTAAGCATTTTACCAGAAAACTGAACGGTATAAGACCGTACGATGACGAACGTATATTATTATAGTGAGGATTTCATATTTCAGATTTTCATCTATTTCAAATCTCATGTTTCAACATATCAGCTCATACTTTATAACTTCATATCAATATCAATTTACAAACTTTATATGATTCACATTAATCATTCATACTCATCAACCATCAGCATACATATCAACCAACGCATACCATATTCATTCATTATAACAGCGATCATTCATACATAATCAATCAGCATATATCTCATACATTCAGTCAATATCGGACGTTCATACAACATACAAGTATCAATTAAATTAAATAAGCTTCCCTTACCTGGATTCGTAACTGAAACGTCCTAACGTATGTTCTTGGTTCGTCCACTACAACGTCTACCCTCAAGGTTACCCAACTCTTGTGAACTAAAATAAGTTACAGAATCAAGATTTGATTCAGACAAGGTGAAGGCATGCAACCAGGTTCGGTTTTGCATGAAACCCATGAACGAACAACTAAAGAAAAGACTTACCCGCTTCAAACTTGAACTCGTTCGGTTTAATGAAAAGCTTAGGACGCCTGGATCTCTTCTACAGTCTCTGAAAGTTGATCGGAGAAAAGGAAGATGAGTTATGGTAGAGAGAAGATGGAGGTTTTCTAGAGAGAAGAAGGAGTATTCGAAAGATTAGGGCTTTTGGAGAAGATGAGTGCATGCAGAGAGTGATGCGGTTTTCAGAAAAATCAGTTTTGTTTTAAAAACAACGTTCGTTCTCCTGCTGACACCTGCATCCCACTCACTGATTTTCGAATCTTCCATTCTCGACACCTGGCGTTAGCGCAGAGGGGTTTGGGTGCGTTTTAATTACTCTGACAGAGGGTTTTGGGTTTAATAATTAAAGTTAACAGTGTGGGTTTGATGCCCAATTTCCGAGGCTGACACTTATAAATATGTAAAAAAAAATTACTTTTATGTTTTTAATGCCACCCGAGGTTAGTCTGTTCCGTCCTAAGTACAGTTTAGGACTAGGACCTCCTGCCGTTCCCACACATGACATACTCCCCTCTACATGAGGACGAGCACTCACGGAACATCAGGATGAACCGCCAGCTAAGCTTACCACATCCATACTTTACAATTCCAATTTTCATCCAAGAGTCGTTCCTCCCTGGAACGCTCGTTCAAAGTCCATAACCATAATTTCATCTCTTATACCGTTTGCACATAATAATATTTCATCTTAATATCATTTTCATCTTCCGTTCTATTTCCATAAAAAGACGAGCGTTTAGCCCTCTTCGTAATCGAGGACGAACGTTAAAACATGAGACCAAGAAAGACTCGTTTCCGAGCAGAATAAAACCAACACATGTTATTTGACGAACGTCATTACCCACTTGAATCAGTTAGATGAACTGACTCTAGTACGATCCAAATGATACTTAGAATATGTTAAGTATAAGGCTCTATGCCGAATCCAAAAGGATATAAACACCACTAGAAGAATAAGGAACTTTACCGAGATCAATCCACTTAGGGGAAACCGACTGCCAGTAAATGACCAACGCGGTAATACGTATTTACTGAAATTTAGGACGAACGCTACTAACTTTTGGACGAACGCTATTTCGACCCGTTTGGTAATTAAGGGAAAGAATGAGCGTTCGGTATAAGACCGAGCGCTACTCATAACGTACGCTTTGGGTCGAGTCCCATCGCTGATTCGAACTAATGATAGAAATAGAAATTTATATAATACAAGAGGATGAAATTAGGTTTTCAAGAAAGACTAAGTGTCTGAACATATATTATCAAGCTTCTCAATTTCTCACACAACACTCCAGATATCTACGTTTGGCCGAACGCTCAAGCGTAGAACTCATATAAGAGGGCGTTCGTCCTCGAATGGAATTCCTTCCAAATGAAAGAATTCAGTTTTTCGAAGAAGTTACTAAGAATACCGAACGGTCAAGGACCGTTCAATAACGAACGTTCATTATCATAGGGATTTCATATTCGAAATCTCACTTACAGTAGACTCATTTTCAGTATAAACTTTCATACATTTAAACACTCGTATCATAGCACATTTCATACTTTTCATACATCATCTCATCATCATAATCATAGACTAAAATAAAATATCACAGATCATACTTAATACAATTCACAGAACATCCATACAGCACAGTATAACACAAGAATTAAATTGCATAAGCTTCCCTTACCTCTATAAGTGTGCGTACGCTCTTCAGACTCAACCCAGTTTTTCAGAATTAAAATCTCTTCTACCCTCAATGCTTAATCAGACTCTTCAACTAAACAATTTGTAGAAAACCAAAATTGGTTCAGATAAGGAGACTGCATGTAACCAAAGCTAGGCTTGCATGTTGATAACAACGAACAGTTAAGAACGTGAAACTTACCCGTTTCAGAATCCAGAACCGTTCGGTTTTAAACGAAGCTTATGACTCCGGGACTGCTTCCATGGTGCCTGAACGTTGATCGGAGTAGAGAATGGTAAGTTACAGAAGAGAGAAGGGAGGGTTTTCTAGAGAGAAGGCGGAGGAAGATGAAAGATCAAGTTTTTGGAAAGAAGATGCATGCAGAGGAAAGTGAAGGGTTTTTCTGAAAAACTCAGTTTTGCTCCCCATTCGAAAACGAACGTCCCCTCTCCAGTTGACACCTGTTTTCCACTCACTGATTTCCGAACCTTCCGAATTGACACTTGTCAACCGTGAGTCAGAGCGTGTGAGTGGGTTTTAAATGTACTGAGCGTGTGGCGTGAGTGCATTTATGAAAGCTAATAGGTGACTCAGCAGTGCATTTACTGCGACGTGATAGATATCAAGTTTAATTTTTTAATAAAATTATACTTTTCATTCTTTTACAAACTAAATTAATAGTTATTTAGTTAACAAATATCTCAAATCAAAATACTCAAATTGGGCCTTTTTTTTTATCAGACATGAAATAGATTGATATGTATGTAAAAGATAGTATTTTTTAATGTATCAACAAATAAGAAAAAAGGAAATAAAAAATCAAACCACCTTGGTACTCAACTAGGAGAAAAAGTTAATATATCAACAAATATAAGATTTGATTACTTCCTAATTTTCCTTCCATATATATGATTTTGATAGAATAAAATAAGTTCCCTAATTAATGGAAGCACATACTCTTACTTACTCTCGGTACTAAAATAAAATAAAAATGGTATCCATTTTCAAAGTCGTATAGACTTTTGCTCCCAGTGGGTATAGTTTCGAAGGCTCATCATCAATGGCCGACGCATACTTCTTTCTTTTCTTTCTCCTTCCTCTGCTTCTTCTGGTCGTGCTCTATTTCCTGGTTAAACCGCGACCGGTGAAGATCCCTATCAAGAATCGACACGTGTTTATCACGGGCGGATCCAGTGGCATCGGGCTATCTTTGGCACACCGCGCGGCGGCGGAAGGCGCGCGTGTGTCGATATTGGCGCGGTCGCTGGGGAAGCTGGAGGAGGCGTGTGTCGGTTCAAGGTAAATCTCATCAGTTTACCTTTGCAAGGATTAAAAGTTTTTTGAGAATGGATTGGCTATCCATCAATCGCATCCTTATCAACTGCGATGATAAGGAGATGTCGTTTCCGGATGAAGACAAAGATGTCTTTGTCGATCGGCGTCGTGAGGCAAGACCTCCTGGAAGGTGCTGGTTGCTTCTTAGTGTTATCACATGTGGAAGCAACTCAAGTTTCAAAATCATGCGGCGTAGGAGAGTCGGAGTGTAAACCTCGCAGTTGGTTTCCTGAAGAAGTTTCTGGTTTACCTCCTTCACGTGAGCATGAAGATCACCTTAGGTCAGTGCTGGAAGTTGAAGTGTGCAAGTCGAAAAGGATTTGTCAGTTCAAGTGCAACCAGTAAGGATTGAGGATGAACTGTCAAACGAGTCATGATCATCTGGGATAGTAGGACAAGCAACTCTACCTGGAAGTTAGAGGCGAGATGGGAGTAACTTACCTCGACTTGTTCTGGTAAGCTTAATTTTCGAGGACGAAAATTTTTGTTGTTGGGGAGAATGTAAGGACCGAGTGTCCTTTTGATTTTAAAAGAAGGAAGTGGTGGGGAAGGGAGGTACATTTCTAAGTGGTAGGGAAGGGGGCGGCTGCACGTTTCTGGAAGTGGGGAAGTGGGCGGCTGCACGTTCAACAAAAGTGGAAGTGCCACTGTTTTGGTTTTGTCCAGCAGTGTGAGTGGTGGGTCTCTCCACCTGGAAGTGCTCCAGCCACTAGGAATCTTCATCATCAGTGGGCACAACACTAAGGAAGGAGGGAGAAGCTGGGGAGTGCACGGTTTCTTCTTCTTAAAGAGAAGAGTTGGTAGATTCAAGGAGTTTTGGAGGGGCTTTACAGATTGGAAGAGTTGCTGCCATATCTGTGAGAGGGTGAAGTTCGGAGCTGCTAAAGGACAAGGAGGCTTTGGATTGCAAGTCTTGGGGAGGTTGATTCAATAGGCTTTGGATTGCAATTCTTGGGGAGGTTGATTGCAAGTCTGGAGGAGTGAAAGGCTTGCTGCAAAATCTGGGAGAGGAGAAGTGGAGAGCTCGTGGATTTGGAAGGAGATCCACACACTGCATTTCAAGATCCAAGGAAGTCTTCAAGAGGTAAGGGGAGCTAGATCTTTTGTTTGATTGTTGAAATGTACTGTATTTGATGCAAATCTGGGAATTTGGAGATGAAAAATTGCGGTTTTCTGGGTTTCTGGAAATCTGATGCGATTCTGCACAATTCTGCAGAACGCGCGTTCGTCCAAATGGCTCGACCAATTAGTGGTCGGCCAAAATATGTTGAGCGTTCGGTCTTCAGTTTGACAAGCGTTCGTGTTCGTACTTCAATGTGAGTGTAGTGTTCGGTCTTAGTGAACTAGGGTTTGTAAGCGTTCGGTCTTACAGGAAGTGATCTTGAGCGTTCGGTATTGGGTATTAGTGATTGCAGTTGTTCGTCCTTAATATGGATTCTTAGGTTTGAATCTTTAAACGATCGGTTTTGGTAGATTAATAAGCGTTCGGTCTTGAGTTGCTTATCCTTAAGTTTTGGATGTCGAACGATCGGTTTTGGAGTATTAGTGATTAGATGAACGTTCGGTCGTTAGTTCCTGCTGATCGGTTAAGTTTTGATTTTAACACCGTTCGGTTAAGTGTGGATTTATTTCGTTCGGTCAAGGTTTATTTTATACCGTTCGGTTGATATTTGATTAAATAGTTTCCTACTAAGTATCGATCTATTACCGTTCGGTCTGGAATGTTTAGTACCGTTCGGTCAATCTATAATTTATTACTGTTTGGTTAAGTGTTGATTCGGTCAGGATTGTAGACGTTCGTCCTTAAACTGGAATTCTCATATTTAGCGTTCGGTTTGTATGAGGTATTCTCGGCTCGTGAGCGTTCGGTCTTAATTTGGAATTCTTAAGTTTGAATCTTAGTCGTTCGGTTTTGATGTATTAGTGTGCGTTCGGTTTTATATTGATATTCGTAAATTTAGATCTGGACCGTTTGTGTGACATCCCAAAAATACAGTAATAAACCATATAATTAGAAAATCACAGTTAATAATAAAACAGCACAGTCTTTCCATTCAAAACAAAAATGAACGAACGAACGCTCAAGGACGAACGTCCTTGAGTACAGTTACATCATTAAAGAACGAACGCGCAAAGCCGCACGTCCTCACATAAAAGTTACAAATTAAAGCCGAACGTAAAAATAAAACCTGACCGAACGGTTTACACAGGAAAATACCGAACGGTCGAACCTAACCAATAAAAACGGATAAGCTGGTCGAACGACCATTCTGCCACAAACCTACACTACTAGCCGAGCGTCTCACTGCTCGGTCTTCACTTCAACTTTGACCAGATTCTCTTCGTCCAGTGCTTCTTCCAAACGCTCATCTCCCTCTGCTCACATCCACACGGATGATCATTGCAACGACAGGACGAACGTACAAAACGAGACAACACAAGGAAAAACACAGGGTAAGCTTATGTAATTTAACTCATGCATCAACATACAAATTCAAGTAAATAATTCATCATACATGCACATTTCAACGTACGTATAACATAAAACTCAACACTCGACTGACCGTCTGGACTGTATGAATTTTGCGTAGTTACAGGCGTTCGCGCACCCGGGTGGTGTGGTAACTGGCATCCTCATCAGTTGCCACCCGAGGTTAGTCCATCCGTCCAAAGTACCCCTAAGGACGAGGACCTCCTGCCGTTCCCACACATGACGTACCCCTCTACTTGAGGATGAGTACTCACGAAACATCAGGATCAAACAGCCAGCATTAACTTCCCACAGTCATACTTTACAAATTCTCAAATTCTCAATCAGGAGTCGTTCCAACCCGGAACTCTCATTCAAATCCACAATATTCTTTTCATCTTAAATAACATTCATCAATTATTTCTCACCATTCCATAACCTTTTTCATCATTAATAGGATGACCATCAAAAACCGAACGTTCTGCCCCAATAGGACCGAGGACGAACGCTGTGAGCGACACCAAAAGACGCTCGTTCGGATCAGAGTACAAACGTCAGAGTTTTAATTACGTATGGGAAGAGCCGAATAATATACTGTTCATTGGACGAACGTTATTGATAACAGTTGAAAAACTGTTATTTTCATGCTTAAAAGTGATACTAAAAGCAACCTTTAGACTTAGAAACTAGCTTGAAATCATGCCTTTTGTTTATATTTTCAGAAATAAGAGAGCTGGACAGGTTTATGCTTGATTTAAGTGTTTTTGTGCAGGTTTTGAGGTGAATTTGGTGAAAGAAGTGAAGAATGAGAGAGAGGACATTAGAAAAGACAAGAAAGAGTGCAAAAAGGAGAAGTCGAAGGCACCGCTCAGCGGCAAACTACCGCTGAGCGGCACTCAAGAGGTGACGTTGGAACCGCTGAGGGGCAAAATGGCCGCTGAGGGGAAGAAAGAAGACGCGTAACCACCGCTGAGCGGTAAATGGCGCTGAGCGGCACTTTTTGGGCTTGGACTTTTATAATCTTTTGTAACTCTAGATTAGTATTTAAGGGCTTGCACGTCCTTTAGTTAGTATCTTTGGCAGAAACGAGGCAAACACTCTCTCTTTCACCCCTTTGAAGGAGGATCTTGGATGCTCAGGCTACCTCTTCACCTTTATTGGGTTTATTCGTTCATTCTTTCATTGTTATTCATCTAGGTTCACCATGAATATGGTGAACTAAACCTTGTATGTTTGTTGGGGAATCAATGTAATCTCTTGAAGCTCTCATATATGGAATCTGTTGAGTACATCTTTGAATTAAGACATATGCTTTCTTTTCATCATTAGTTAGGGTTTTTCCTCTTTGCTCAATGCTTGCATTGTTTAACTCATTCTAATGCATGATTATTGGTTTTGTTGATACGGACACGTACGGGGAAATCTAGATCCGGGGAATTTCTCCCAATATTTTACTGACAATATTATATTGGTTGCCTTAAGCTCCTGCGGTAATGAACTAATCATTAGGAATGCTAGGAATTGTATGAACTATTTGATTAGGGAGAAGCCATCTAGAATGGTACATTAGTGAGTGGCATTAACAATGATGATTTGAATGATGAATTCCTAAAATATATGAGAGTGGATGAGATGAAATTGACCCCCAACAACATATTCATTCATATATTCCATTGAAAGTGTTTATCTTTTGTCTTTGCCATTGATCAATTCATGCATACATGTTTATTTTCTGTCTTTGCATATTAAACTTTGAATATTTCGTTTGTAAGTCCTAGCTAATCAACAAATCACATAACTAAACTAGGCCGTGAGTCCTTTGGGAGAACGATACTTGGTCTTACCAAGTTTATTACTTGAAACGATTCGGTCATACTTGCCGATTGTGAAACAAGTTTGTGACATCATATTTTGGTGCTTACAAATTTGTCCATCAAGTTTTTGGCGCCGTTGCCGGGGATTCATGGTTTAACTGGTTAATTTGTGTGATTATTGATTATCTTTGACTTATTTTTTTTATTTTTTTTTTTAAATTTCGAATTTTTTTTATTTTATTTTATTTTTCTGTTTATATTTTTCAGTTTGTATTTTATTTGATTTTATTTTATTTTTCTGTTTTCTGTTTTCTGTTTTTCTGTTTTCTGTTTTTATTTTTTGTTTTTTATTTTTCGGTTTTTATTTGATTTTATTTTATTTTATTTGATTAGATTAGATTTTATTTTATTTTATTTTATTTTCTGTTTTTATTTTATTTTATTTTCTGTTTTTATTTTATTTTATTTTATTTTATTTTTCTGTTTTTATTTCCTATCTTCTTATCTTTTCAATTATATCCTTTGATTTTTTTTTCTCTATCTTTTTGTGCTAACAATTGTTTTTAGGGTTTTGTGCCTAATGTCTGCAGAATGCAATTTGGTCAAGAATTTAACCATATGGGCACTCAATTCCACCAAAGTAATCTCAACCACTGGTGGGAACCTCACTCAAGCATGGATCAAAGCCAATTTTGGCAAACTGTTGGACAATTTGAGAACCAACCACAACAACAATGGCAGCAACAACCCTTTCTATCAGGAAGTTTGGATAGGTTGGAGGACACCCTTCAACGATTTTTGAAAAATTCCGACTCTACTCAGAAAATCATTGAAGAATCATGTAAAAGAATGGAGATGCAACTTCGTTACATCAATCAGAGATTGAATGATGATGTTAATACTGAAGTTAACCTTAAGGAGGAAGGGCAAGTCATTATCACTGAAAGTGACAAGATTCTTGATGAGGAAAAATTAAAGGGAGATGAGGAAAGGGTAGAGAGAAAAGAGAAAGAAGAGTTGAGTGAGAAAGATAAAGATGAAGAAAAAGAAAAAGAAGTGGTTGAGAGAGAAGAGAGAAAGAAAATTTGTGTGAAAATAAAGAAGTTGAGGAGAAAAAGAAAAGGGAAGAAAAACATAAAAGAAAAGAAAAAGAGAAAATTTAGGGAGAGAAAAAGGAAGAAAAAGAAGATGAGAGGAAAGAAGAAGAAATCATATGAAAAATCACATCCTCATCTAAAGAAGAATCATAGGAAGGAAAAGAGATTTAAGTGCTTTATGGAAATCTTCAAGAAATTGGAGATTAAAGTTCCTATGATTGAGACACTGCAACAGGTTCCTGGTTTGATCAAATTTCTGAAGAAGTTCAGTAGAAAGAAGAAAAAGAAGAAGGAACTTGAGCTTTATTGGGTCAAGCTAATGACGTTAAAAGAGCTGGGAGGCAACCCAGTGAATTTAAAAACTTTTGATTTGGTTTTGTAATTTTTAATTTGTGAACATTATTTTTGTATTTATTTTGTTGGATATAGCATCTACTGAAGGATGCTAGGTGGTTAAGTATCTACTGAAGGATATAATGGCTGTAACACCTACTGATGGGTGTTGGTAAGAAAATTTTGCACTTACTGAAGGGTGTTGGTGGATTTTGGGTCAGGCTCGTGACGTTAAACAAGCGCTACCTGGGAGGCAACCCAGTTGAGTGATTGTTTTCTGTTTGTTTATTTTTAGGATTTGCATAAGCATTTTTAACATTGAATTGCAGGGAACCTATGAGGGGTATGCTAGGAAGGCACGTAGGTCAAGAAAAGAAGGAGAAGGGCACATCACGAAAGTGCCGCTGAGCGGCAATTACCGCTGAGCGGTACTATCGCAGATGGGCTTAAGTTCCCCTTAGCGGAACCCGAGCCCATTGGGGTAATTTTAAACCCTAAGCTGCGCGTTTTTACATTCTTTCAAGCTCTTCTCTGCACTAAGACTCCCACATATCTCCTCTTAGGTTTCCCACATCTTTTTACTCTTCCCTCTTTAGAAAATTTCTCTTCCACTCACTTTTACACTAGTGTGCCATCAAAGTTTGGGGTTGGAAGAGAGCATTCTAGTTTGAAGGCATTCTCATTGCATCTAGTATCTCCACCCAAGTAAGTAAAATGCATTTTGTTCATTCTAGGGTTCTTGAATTTGAATGTGATTGTCAAAGCATGAATATTTAGGGGTTTTGATTTCTATGCATGATTTGATGATATATTTGATGTTTGAACCGATTAAACTGCATGATTATGAACTGGAAAACTGAAAATTGCATTTGGGTGGAGTTAGGGAAGCTTTAAAACTGATTTTTCAAAAATCTGCAGAGTTACCGCTGAGGGGTAAAGTACCGCTGAGCGGCACTCTGCCAGATTTGGTTTTTTCTGATTTTTGCGTGTTGGAATGTGGCGCTGGTGGCGCTGAGGGGAAATTCTGGCCCTCAGCGGTGGTTTAGCTTCAAAAGGAGTTTTGTTTTGTGTTTACTAATGATTAACATCATGTTCTGTGGTTTTGGATTTATGTTTGAATGCAGGAATGGCATCCTCTTCAGGAAAGAGATTGAAAACCATGGCAACCAAGAGAAAGGAAAAGGAACCAGAGCAGCCCCATAATGGCAGGTTCCTCTCTAGGAAACATGAGAAGCACTTTAGGGTGGTTCAGGACAGGAGACTTCTAATGGAGAGAAAAGTTGGAATGATACCTAACTTTGCTCCTCAATTTGGAGAGCAAGTGTTAGGGAATAATTGGGGAAAGCTAGCCACTTATCCATCACCTGCCAACATAGCTGTGGTGAAAGAATTCTACACCAATGCAAAGAAGATTGGTGATTATCCAGCTGAGAATTATTTGGGCTATGTTAGAGGCCATGCTATCAGGTATGATCCTGACTCCATCAATAACTTTCTGGATACTGTGTGGGCTGGTGAGCAATGCCAGTTTGCTCTTAGCATGGAGGAAGGTGCTGACTTTGAGGATGTTGAGAGAGTATTGTGCATACCTGGAGGACACTTCCAAAGGAATAGATCTGGCTCAGTGGTTAATATTAGGAGGACAGATTTGACTCCTCTTGCAAAGTATTGGATGGCATTTTCTCATGCCAACATTCAGCCATGTTCACATGTGTCAAATATTACTCTCAGCAGGGCACTCTTCATCTACTGTGCTATCAGAAACTTGAATGTTAATATTGGGCAGGTGATAGCTGATGAGATTAGTGTGTGTGCTAACACCTCAAACAACAAAGCACCACTGGGACATCCTTCTTTGATCACTCACCTTTGCAAGCTAGCTGGGGTGGACACTTCTGTTCCACCATTTGAGAGGCCAAGAAAAGCTATAGATGAGGCCTATTACAGACAGTACTGTGGAGGTGAGGAGGCAGCCCAGCCAGTGCCACCACGCCAGGCTCGTAGAGAGAGAAGGCCAGCACAGAGCAGGACTTCTGCTGATACTCATGAGGCAGAACCATTCCAGATGAGGGACATGTATATGTCTCTTATAGGTGCTCAGTTGCAGTCCATCCACAGAGGGCAGGTGGCCACGGCTGAGATGATAGTGGGGATGTATGATACCCCTCCAGCACACAGGTGGACTATGGATGAATTCCATAATGTGGTAGCTTGGCCAGAAGAACCATGGCATGGAGGAGCTGAAGCAGCTGAAGCTTCAGCCCGAGACATGGATGAAGATGAAGCTGAGGAGGAGGATGCATTTGATGAAGATGATGATGAAGAGGAAGAGGAAGATACAGAGAGCTCGGACTGATGAGGAGCTGAGATAGCATTTACTGATGAATGCTATCATATGATTATGCTTTTGTGGTTTAAGTTTTCTGAACTTATTTGTTTTTGTTTTAGATTAGGGTTTGATGTACTCTATTGACCACCTGGTTTTTTATGATGGTTTGCTATTAACTGTGATTGTGTGATAAGTAATGCTTGATGATGCTTATTGATTGATTGATGTTGAGATGATGTGCACATTAAAATGCTTATACAGGTGATTCACAAGCTTTGTGAACAAATGCATAATATCATGATTGTGATTGTGAAATTAAGCAGGATGTGCATGTCAAATGTGAATGAGCTTATATGTGAGGTTTTGAGCTCCAGAGTTGTTATTGTTGAATGCTGTTACTTTGAAAGCATGAATGACTTTGCCCAAGTTTTCTATGATTGAATCAATTGCTTGTTTTGCATCATATGATCAAAGGCCGTGTTTTTGAAACCCTTTTTATTGGCCAAATTCATAAAGTTAGCCTTCTAAAAGAGAACACGTTGTGTTCTATCCTTTGAACCCTTAGCTTTAAATATACACTGAACACCCTTGATTGAAAATCTTTACCTTGAGTTAAGTAGAAGATCTTGTGTGGTATTGTTAAATGTTCAAGTTTGGGGTTATTGGGGAAACATGAAAAAGGAAAAAGCATTGAGCTAACAGCTAAAAAGTAAGAATATGCAAAGAAAAGAAAAGAAAAAGAAGCAAAGCTCAATGCAAATGCAAAAGCAAAGGCAAAAGAAAGTTGGGAATGAATAAGAAGATTGTGTTGTTATGATTCTCTTAACTCAAGGATTTTGTGATCCAGAAAAACCAATTTTCTTGTTAGCCCAGCCACATTATAAGCCATTGAAAAGTCCTTGTGATGATGCATGCTTGTGAATGTATTTGATTGTGGTTAAATGAAAGGCAAAGTTGATTCATGTGACATTGTGATAGTGGAGTGAATGAGTGAAACACTTTACCTCTTATACACTTGTGTGTTGAGTGAAACACTTTACCTAGTGAGGAAATATTCCATAAGCACATGAACATCCATGCTTAATTGATTGATCATTCATGAAAAATAGCATTTGTTGGAATTTAAATGACTTTGTGAACACTAAAGCATGTGCACATCTTGATTGAACTCTTGGTCTAAGTTTGAGTGAAGTTATTACTTATCTTGAAAAGAGGATTTTGAATGAGTGAACCATCATATGAATTGGTTGGAGATGGAGTTACATTTTGTTTGCTTGAGGACAAGCAAAGTTCTAAGTTTGGGGTTGTGATAACAGTTGAAAAACTGTTATTTTCATGCTTAAAGTGATACTAAAAGCAACCTTTAGACTTAGAAACTAGCTTGAAATCATGCCTTTTGTTTATATTTTCAGAAATAAGAGAGCTGGACAGGTTTATGCTTGATTTAAGTGTTTTTGTGCAGGTTTTGAGGTGAATTTGGTGAAAGAAGTGAAGAATAAGAGAGAGGACATTAGAAAAGACAAGAAAGAGTGCAAAAAGGAGAAGTCGAAGGCACCGCTCAGCGGCAAACTACCGCTGAGCGGCACTCAAGAGGTGACGTTGGAACCGCTGAGGGGCAAAATGGCCGCTGAGGGGAAGAAAGAAGACGCGTACCACCGCTGAGCGGTAAATGGCTGAGCGGCACTTTTTGGGCTTGGACTTTTGTAATCTTTTGTAACTCTAGATTAGTATATAAGGGCTTGCACGTCCTTAGTTAGGCATCTTTGGCAGAAACGAGGCAAACACTCTCTCTTTCACCCCTTTGAAGGAGGATCTTGGATGCTCAGGCTACCTCTTCACCTTTATTGGGTTTATTCTTTCATACTTTCATTGTTATTCATCTAGGTTCACCATGAATATGGTGAACTAAACCTTGTATGTTTGTTGGGGAATCAATGTAATCTCTTGAAGCTCTCATATATGGATTTGTTGAGTACATCTTTGAATTAAGACATATGCTTTCTTTCATCATTAGTTAGGGTTTTTCCTCTTTGCTCAATGCTTGCATTGTTTAACTCATTCTAATGCATGATTATTGGTTTTGTTGATACGGACACGTACGGGGAAATCTAGATCCGGGGAATTTCTCCCAATATTTACTGACAATATATATTGGTTGCCTTTAAGCTCCTGCACTCATGAACTAATCATTAGGAATGCTAGGAATTGTATGAACTATTTGATTAGGGAGAAGCCATCTAGAATGGTACATTAGAGAGTGGCATTAACAATGATGATTTGAATGTTGAATTCCTAAAATATATGAGAGTGGATGAGATGAAATTGACCCCCAACAACATATTCATTCATATATTCCATTGAAAGTGTTTATCTTTTGTCTTTGCCATTGATCAATTCATGCATACATGTTTATTTTCGTCTTTGCATATTAAACTTCAATATTTCGTTTGTAAGTCCTAGCTAATCAACAAATCACATAACTAAACTAGGCCGTGAGTCCTTTGGGAGAACGATACTTGGTCTTACCAAGTTTATTACTTGAAACGATTCGGTCATACTTGCCGATTGTGAAACAAGTTTGTGACATCATATTTTGGTGCTTACAAATTTGTCCATCAGTTATTTACCTTGAGAATCAGTTTAAGGAACTGACGCTCGTGAATATTCCGGGAATAATTTAAAGGTAGAGGCCCTAGGCCGAACACATCAAACGCGAACATTTCAAGACTTCAAGGAAACGTTTTTATAAAACTTCTCATACTTAAATCCACTTCCAGTCAATGACCGAACGTAGCAAATCTGAAGTTGGACGTACGCTATTTCAATAACACTAATTTTATAAGAATGAGTAAGAGCGCTCAGTATAAGACCGAGCACCATTCAGAACGAGCGCTCAATATAAGACCGAGCACCATTTTGTGCGAACGCTCATTATAAAACCGAGCACTCTTTCAGAACGAGCGCTCAGTATAAAACAGAACACCCTTTAGGACAAGTGTTCAGTATAAAACCGAACACCCTTTAGGACGAGCGCTCAGTATAAGACCGAACGCTACTCAGTACGAACGTTAGGTGTGAGACCGAACGTTAATCAGTACGAACGTTAGGTGTGAGACCGAACGTTAATAACCTTAAATTTAATAAATAAACTAAGAGACTTTCGAAGGAATGTTTACGGACGGGAAATATACTATTCCCTGTGTATACATCTATAATAAAAGAACGGAGTTTAACAAAGGATATCATATACAACAGTGCTTGGCCGAATGCTCAAGCATAATTTTTAGACACGAGGACGCTCGTCCTCAACAAGGGATCCATCCAAATGAACGAATCCCACTTCTGCTACTTTATCAGGAAAACCGAACGGTCAAGGACCGTTCAGCAACGAACGCATATGATCATAAGGAAAGTTTCTTATTCAATTTCTTTTACATTCCGGTTCATCTCTCATCAAAATCTCATAATTCCATTCATTCATATCAAACCAACTCTCATATTTCATACGATTCATATCATCAAAATCTCATATATTTCATATATCATACATAAACTCAGTCATATTCATTTCCACTCATGTACACAACGAACGTTCATGCAACTCAAATCACAGCAACATCATGCATTATATTCATACAGTAGATTAACGAACGTTCATACGAAGCACACCACATGAATTAAATCAAATAAGCTCCCCTTACCTCTTAGATGACCGAACGTTCGCAGACGCACAAACACTCTTTTCCACTACAGGTCCTCCGCTCGTCAACGCTCGTTAATCAAACAGCTCAGTCTTCACAAACCGAATGGTTCTTCTGGAGTCCTTGACGCCGTGCGTCCTTCAACGGTGCCGGAATACAGAATGGAGGGGATTAAACGGGTGTTTCTTAGAGAGAAGGTGCAGAGAACTTAGAGAGAAGAACCAGAGAATTGAATTCTCAGAAATGAAAATGGTGGAGCGTGCGGAGGGTGGAGAATATTTCAGAAATTCTCAGATTCAGCTTTCCACTCTGCCAGCGCACGTTGATGAGAGGGTCGCACCTCACACAAAAGTTGTTTGCAAAATTAATGCAGTATAGACTAGGAAGTGACTCCTAAGTCGTCTCTCAAGGACCAAATGTGGGTTCAGTCTCAGATCAAACACGAAGGGGGGATTTGTGAAAGTTTTTGTGATAAGAATTGAACTAAATTAAAACTGGAAATTAAACACGACCAAATATAAATAAAAGCATTAAAATAAATTAACAAGGTAGGAAGACCAAACGGTCCTACAGATGACCGAACGGTTCTACATTGAGAACGAACGGTCTCTAAAACAAGTGAGGAAATTGCAAATACAGGCAGATAAACAAGTCGAACGAATTGGATAACATAGTGAACGAAAACAGTAAACTGAGCGGTTCTTAAACAAGATGTGTGAACTAATTAAAATTCAGCAGATAATAAAGAAACACATGGTATTATATTTAATTGCAACTTGAGCTAAAACACTAAATGCACAATGTAGCTTGGAAGTAAATTTAAACGTGGAGCTCTACAAATAAAATCACATGCTTTTCTCCAAGAAAGAAATTAAAAGTCCATCCGTATATCACCTTTCCCAAAACTAAATGCAAGAAAATAAAATGTGCTCTTCATTGAAATAGAACCAGCGTTGGAAGCATAACATGTGCACAGCAAGAACGCATTTCAATTCCCATTGGCTTAAATCCATTAAAATACAATACATAAAAATAAGAGAATGCATAATCCTGTAGCCTTTGAATGTGATTGACACATCATATAGCAATGCACACGTAAGAAACCATTAAGCTAAATTAAAGAAACATTGGGATTCATATCTTTATAATTAAAAAACGTAACTATTGAAAGCATTTGTCTTTTTTTTAAATGAAACCAACACTTCACTTCTTCCCAGAATAATCACTATCCTATTCCCTCAATAAAGAAAACAAAACCGGTGCTGCACCTCCTCTAAAATGAATTCACGTTTCTCCTCAAGTTTAAAAAGAAAGCAAAGTAAAAAGGTGTAAAAGAGAGCTGCTGCTGGACCCAATAACATGTGCATTATCTAAGAGAAAAGTGCTCCCTTGCAGCCGTGACAACAACTTCCCAGCGTGCAGCTCCTTGTGGCAATGCTCTCCTCTTCGGTGACGGCTGGCTCCTCCCACGTCCAGCCCCCCTCTGATTCAGTGTTGTGCCCTATTTCTTTTCTACCTCTGCTGGACGCTCCCCCTTGTGGGCCGTGGCATGCAACCTCTGGTCCGTCTCAAGCCCAAGTGATTCAGCATTTCTTCACCTCTAAAACGCTCCTTCCTTAAGCCAACTAATGAATCTTTTTCTAGGTAGCGGCAGGCTCCTTCTTTGTTTTTTTTTTCACTGTCACACCACTTCAATTTGTGGGACCGTCACACTACTTTCTTTTTGCTGGATGTAACCCTTTTTCTCTGAAGCACCACTTCCTCCAAGCCCAAAAGGAAAGTGAGCCTCCACGTGTGCTCGTAAGCAAATCAAAGCCGTGACACTTCTTCCTAAACATTAATCACCGCTTGTGCATATCCTAAAGTGAAAACAGCCCCTCTTTTATGTGCTTCCTCCAAAACGTATTGCTTAAGGCCGTGAGTGCCTCCCAAGCTGTTGGATTCCTTGTTTAGGAGTGTTGGGAGGTTTTAGCACTGTCCAATTATCAATTCCTAGCCACCACAAGTACCCAACAGCAAGCAAATGCAAACAGATTAGAAATCACTCAAACAGTAAGCATTGGACTGACATAGGGGAGTAAAAAAAATACTGGGAACAGCACAGAACGAATTTGAACAAAATGAAAACTATACGTGAAAATAGACATCCATACGAAACTATGAAAAAAAATTGCATAGAAAACGGATAAGAATTGAACTCGAACGAAGACACACAAGTTGACACAACATTCACGCAGCACTGTGCGAAAATTGAAATGACTGAGATGCATTGGGCTCAATTGCCATTTCTCATTTAACCTTCAAATGTCCCAAATTGTATCTCCAAATTTTCCTTGTAAAATAATTAGCTCAGATAATTCAAATTAGTTAAAATATGAATTTCCGATCAAATTTAGCACAATTAGGAAAAATAGGATAATACTGGATAATTAAGCACAATTCCCCGATTAATTCTAGCACAATAAAATAAGTGAAGTGAGGAAAATATTGGTTCATCACACGTCCCCACTCCGCCAGCGCACGTTCCCACTCGGCCAGCGCACTCCACTACGCTTCTGACAGCCCATGCTGGACGGTCGTCCACTTTGATGTCGCACGTCCACTCAGCGGTCGCCACGTGTTTTCCATTTCTGATTTCTGATCCATGCTGAACGGACGGCCAATCTCAGGCGGACACGTGTATCCCACTATTGTTTTCCACTACCGGTTCTGACTCAGCTCCACGTGCGACAGCTGGCGTCCGTTGGTGGGTGTCGGGCGCTGCTGTCGTCCGTGTGCGTTGCTGAGGTGGCGCGCTCTCCGGCTGCCACGTGTTTTTTTTTTTTTTTTTTTTTTTGAGGCCTGACATTTCCCCCAACTACAAAAATTTTCGTCCTCGAAAATTAAGACGTACTCTCAAACAGATGGGGATACAAATCCTTCATGGCATCTTCCACTTCCCATGTAGAGTCGCCCGTCTTTTCATCCTAGACGACTTTCACCAATCTGACAGCTTTATTCTTGTAGTACCTGGTGTTGCTATCTTCAACTATAACGGGTTACATCTCTAGCGTACGGTCTTGATGAAGACGAACGTCTTCCAACTCCAGTATGTGCGATGGATCGGATACGTACTTCCGGAGTTGAGAAACGTGGAAGACTGGATGCAGGTTGGATAGTTGAGGCGGCAAGGATAACTCGTATGCGACTGGTCCGATCTTCCTCAAGATCTGATATGGTCCGATGAACTTGGGGGATAACTTCTTTGGTCGAATGGCTCTCCCTACTCCAGTGGTTGGATGTAGCCTAAGGAAGACGTGATCTCCGGCATTGAATTCTAACGGCCTTCTTTTTTTATCAGCGTATGACTTCTGTCTGCTCCGAGATGCCTTCAGCCTTTCTTGGATCAATTTCACCTTCTCGGTCGTCTGCTGAATGAGCTCTGGTCCAGTTAAGACCTTTTCTCCTTCCTGAAACCAACACAATGGCGTTCGGCATTTCCTGCCGTACAGAGCTTCAAAGGGAGCCATTCCTATGCTGGCTTGGAAGCTGTTGTTGTAAGTGAACTCCACTAAAGGCAAGACTTCATCCCAGACGCCCATGTGATCTAGGACGCACGTCCTAAGCAAGTCTTCGAGCGTCTGAATGGTTCTCTTGGACTGACCGTCCATCTGAGGATGATAAGCCGAACTCATTTGGAGTTTGCTACCAAGCTCGCTTTGTAACGATTGCCAAAACCGAGAGGTAAACCTTGTGTCTCGGTCTGAAACAATGCTGGATGGAACTCCATGTAGACGGACGATTTCCTTGATGTAAATCTTAGCAAGGTTCGTCATTGACATCTTCAGGTTAACCGCTAGGAAGTGAGCGATATTCGTCAGTCAATCCACAATTACCCATATGGAATCGTGATTCCTGACCATACGAGGTAAGTGAGTCACGAAGTCCATCGCAATGTCGTCCCACTTCCATTCCGGAATCTCTAACTGCTGAAGCAGACCGCCAGGCCTCTGATGTTCAGCCTTGGTTCGTTGGCACGTTAAGCATGATGCCACAAAACGTGCGACATCGCTCTTCATTCCCGGCCACCAGAACGACTTCCTGAGGTCTTGATACATCTTAGTCATACCAGGGTGTATGCTAAGACGACTGTGATGTCCTTCCTCAAGAATAATTCTTTTCAGCTCACCATCATTCGGAACGCACGTCCTACCCATGTAGCGTAAGAGACCGTCCGTTCCAGTGTTGAACTCCTTGGCTTGATCTGTACCGAGTGCGTTCAAGATCTTCACCAGTTCTTCATCCTCTGAATGCTTCTCTCTGATTCGATCCACAAGGACACTGGATATCTTAAGGTTACAACATCTGATACCGTTCGTTTTTAGGTCGAACGTCAACCTTAGGTCTCTAAAACTTTCTACCAAACTTAACTCACGGACCATCATGGACGAGACGTGAACTACCTTTCTGCTTAAAGCATCCGCTACAACATTCGCTTTTCCCGGATGGTAAAGTAGTTCAAAGTCATAGTCCTTCAAGAATTCTAACCAACGCCTCTGCCTCATATTTAACTCCTTTTGATCAAAGAGATACTTGAGACTCTTGTGATCACTGAACACTTGAAAAGTTGATCCATACAAGTAGTGTCTCCAGATCTTCAAAGCAAAGACGACCGCTGCTAATTCCAGGTCGTGCGTCGGATAGTTTTTCTCGTGAACCTTAAGTTGCCGAGAAGCGTACGCGACTGCCCGCTTCTCTTGCATGAGCACACAACCCAAACCCTGATGAGAAGTGTCACAACATACTTCGAACGGTTTGGACGTGTCCGGAATGACCAATACTGGGGCGCTTGTTAACTTCTCCTTCAACGCTTGAAAACTCGCTTCACATCGATCGGTCCAAGCGAACGGTTGATCCTTTCTAGTCAACTGAGTTAACGGAGCTGCTATCTTGGAAAATCCTTCAATGAACTGTCTATAGTAACCCGCGAGTCCTACAAAGCTACGAACCTCAGTAACCGAGCGTGGACTCTCCTATTCCAGTACGCTCGTACTTTAGCCGGATCCACTGAGATTCCTCCAGCAGAGACGACGTGCCCCAAGAACTGCACTTCTTTCATCCAAAAGTCACACTTAGACAACTTGGCGTACAACTCCTTTTCCCTTAATACGCCTAGGACGATCCTCAAGTGATCCTCGTGCTCGTCATAGCTCTTGGAGTAGACAAGAATGTCATCAATGAAGACGACCACGAACTTGTCTAGATACGGCCTGAAGATACGATTCATGTAGTCCATGAAAACTGCTAGAGCGTTTGTCACACCGAACGACATTACTACATATTCGTAGTGTCCGTAACGAGACCTGAAAGCAGTCTTCTGGATGTCTTCTTCCTTCACCCGAATTTGATGATATCCCAATCGTAAATCAATCTTTGAAAATACGGTCGCACCATGTAGCTGATCCAGTAGGTCGTCAATCCTCGGTAACGGATACTTGTTCTTGATGGTTAGCTTGTTTAGCTGCCTGTAATCAATGCAAAGACGAGAGCTGTCGTCCTTCTTTTTCACTAAGAGTACAGGCGCTCCCCAAGGTGATACGCTCGGCCTGATAAACTTCTTATCCATCAACTCTTCAATCTGTTCTTTGAGTTCAGCTAACTCTGCTGGCGACATCCGATATGACGCAATAGAGATGGGTCCAGCAGTCGGCACTAAGTCGATCGTAAATTCCACTTCGCGTGGAGGAGGTAATCCAGGCACTTCATCCAGAAATACGTCCGGGAATTCATCCACGACGGATCGTCCTCCATTCAAATTATCGGACGATCGTTCATGACTTGATCCCTCAAACCGTTCGTCCAAATGCGTCATGATCAGAAAGCAACTGGCGCCATCCACGATGTCTTCCCTTAGTTGACCGAGCGTCACAGATAGCTCCACTTCACGTTCATCCGAAAATACCAATTCCTTTGCACCACAGTCAATAAGGATGTGATTGGTAGCCAACCAATCCATTCCTAAGATCACTTCTAAATCTTTTAAGGGTAAACAGATGAGGTTCACCTTATAACTACGCCCCTCAACCTCTATAGGACATCTAACGCACATAGTGGACGTCCTAACCTCACCAGCCGCTGGGGTTGACACCACTAAGTCGAACTGCATCTCGCGTTCGGCTAATCCCAATTTCTCAACGCACGCCTTCAAAATGAAGGAGTGTGTTGCCCCCAAATCATACAACACACAAACAGCCATTCCATGTAATAAGCAGGTACTGGTGACGAGCGTACCTGAGCTGGCAGCTTCAGCGCCCGTTATTGCATAGACTCGACCAACAGCCTGTGCTCGTCCACCCCTTCCTTGTTGCATTCTCCCAGCATTTGGCGGCCTCATTGCCGCTCGTCCGCCCATATTACACTCGCGCTCTAGATGTTCGTTCTTCCCACAACGAGTGCAGAACTTCAACCCTAACAATTGAGGACACGACGATCGGTAGTGTGGTCCTCCAAACACCTGACGGCTCCATGTTGTCCAAACTGTCCAGCAACAACCACAGCTTGAGAGTTCGATGGCTGTGCTGGACGAGCGTACGACATCCTGCCCCGATTCAGATTAGATCTGGACATGACCCGACCCCTAGCTACTTGTTGCTGCTTCTTCTGTTGCTCAGCTTCAGCCACATTCTTTTCCAATAACTTGGCCCTCTCAACCATTGCAGGAAACAACTTGATGCATAGGCTGGATAACAGCACTTTCAGATTACTCCTCAGCCCGTCTCAAACTTCCGACACTGCCATTCCTCACTGGTAGCCATAGTATTAAAACGAACCAGATGCTTGAACTTGTTGGTGTGCTTAGAAATGGACATACCACCTTGTACCAACTGAAGAAATTCCACTTCCTTGGCGAAACGAACGCTGTAAGGGAAATACTCCTCATAAAACTTAGCCTTGAAGACTTCCCAGGAAATGGGACTGTGAGCGTCCGTCAGTAACAGCTTCACGCTCGACCACCAA
This sequence comes from Vigna umbellata, assembly GCF_029865625.1. NCBI lineage: Eukaryota > Viridiplantae > Streptophyta > Magnoliopsida > Fabales > Fabaceae > Vigna > Vigna umbellata. Next base: position 29,937,799 of record NC_142166.1, read on the forward strand.
TGACTGGCCTCTCCAGTCAACAAATACTCAATGAAAGCCAACCTGCGGTCGTCCGAACATCCTTTGGCGTTGTAGATCCGTTCCATGTCACGTAGCCACTAGTCTACCTCGTCAGGAAGGCACTTCCCATCAAACTTGGCCGGACGATGCTGCAGGAAATTTTCCAAACTCCACTCGGTATGAGGATTAGCGTTTGAAGTAGACATCCCGGGCGTGCCCCTAGTGGTCGCAATGATTTCCATTAATTGCCTCTGGGTCGCCTCAGAATTTGCGCGAGCGTCTTCTAACCTCTGTAAGGCAGCCGCGTTCTGCTGCATCAAAACAGCGTTCTGCTCTTGTAGCCTTTCGATCACTGATTCCAACAATCTGGTGTTGTTGGGCACATCATGTTCATTTGGCTGTGGTGGAGGAGGAAGTCTAGGTGCCGTTTGTTCTCTGGAAACAGAGAAAACGATCGTCAGTTAGGTTCAAAGAGTTTAAAATACTCCATAAACGAACGTTGCGCACACAAAGAAAACATGGTGCACTCATAACCTACAATGTCCTTAAAAGAACAAAACTGCTCTGATACCACTAATGTGACATCCCAAAAATACAGTAATAAACCATATAATTAGAAAATCACAGTTAATAATAAAACAGCACAGTCTTTCCATTCAAAACCAAAACGAACGAACGAACGCTCAAGGACGAACGTCCTTGAGTACAGTTACATCATTAAAGAACGAACGCGCAAAGCCGCACGTCCTCACATAAAAGTTACAAATTAAAGCCGAACGTAAAAATAAAACCTGACCGAACGGTTTACACAGGAAAATACCGAACTGTCGAACCTAACCAAAGAAAACGGATAAGCTGGTCGAACGACCATTCTGCCACAAACCTACACTACTAGCCGAGCGTCTCACTGCTCGGTCTTCACTTCAACTTCGACCAGATTCTCTTCGTCCAGTACTTCTTCCAAACGCTCATCTCCCTCTGCTCACATCCACACGGATGATCATTGCAACGACAGGACGAACGTACAAAACGAGACAACACAAGGAAAAACGCAGGGTAAGCTTATGTAATTTAACTCATGCATCAACATACAAATTCAAGTAAATAATTCATCATACATGCACATTTCAACGTACGTATAACATAAAACTCAACACTCGACTGACCGTCCGAACTGTATGAATTTTGCGTAGTTACAGGCGTTCGCGCACCCGGGTGGATGTGAGCAGAGGGAGACGAGTGTTTGGAAGAAGCTCTGGACGAAGAGAATCTGGGCGAAGTTGAAGTGAAGACTGAGTGGTGAGACGCTCGACTAGTAGTGTAGGTTTGTGGCAGAGTGGTCGTTCGACCACCTTATCCGTTTTCTTTGGTTAGGTTCGACCGTTCAGTATTTACCTGTGTAAACCGTTCGGTCAGGTTTTATTTTTACGTTCGGCTTTAATTTGTAACTCTTATGTGAGGACGTGCGGCTTTGCACGTTCGTTCTTTAATGATGTAACTGTACTCAAGGACGTTCGTCCTTGAGCTTTCATTCGTTCGTTTTTGTTTTGAATGGAAAGATTGTGCTGTATTATTATTAACTGTGATTTTCTAATTATATGGTTTATTACTGTATTTTTGGGATGTCACAGTTTGGTTGTAAATTGATATTTTTAAAGGTTGGATCATGAACATTCGGTCTTAGTGTATTAGAAATTGTAGCGTTCGTTCTTTTAGTATTCGGTTAAATGAGTTTCGACCCTAGCGTTCGTTCTTTTGGTGTTCGATGGTTTAGCGTTCGGCTTAAGTACTCAATCATAGCGTTCGACCAAATACTATTCTGTCTATTAGCGTTTGGATATTTAGCGTCCAGCATAAGTGCTCGGTTTTAGCGTTCGGGATGATACTGTTGGATCTCATAACGTCCGGCCAAATAGTATAGCGTTCGACAGTATAGCTGTCGACAGACAGCGTTCGTCCAGATCGTTTAAATGACGTTCGTCCAAATAGTGTTCGGCCTGGTATTTGGAAAATGGCGTTCGTCCAGTAGCGTTCGTTCCACAGTGTTCGGTGAATAGTACTCGTTTAATTAGTATTCTACAAATATGTTGTATTTTAAGTTCCTTTGCTCTTGGGTTAGATTAAGTGTGGAAATATTTGAAATGTATAAATGTGATGTGATGTATGTGGAATGAGAATTGATGAAATATGATACAATTGTAAATGTAAATGAGGTATGTGAGTATGAAGTAAGCATCTCACGGAGAGATGACTATAAGTGGTTATGTGGCGTTGTGGTTGTTCGGTATAACTGTAGTGAACCTAGGATCGGTCTGTCTATCCCTACACTCAAAGCATTGTTCATGCTCACATAGAGAAGAACAATGTCAGTGGTGAGAGTAGAGGGAGGTCCTCGTCTATAGCCTTTAATGGCAGATATAGGCAGGTTGGGGATTTACCTTGCATAGTGTTGGGAAGTGCCAGCAGAACTATGCAAGTGCAAAGACGACTGTTGGTTCGACAGTTATACAAATCCGGATGAGTCGTGAGTTATGGTTTTACCTTGCATAGTGTTGGGAAGTGCCAGCAGAACTATGCAAGCGTAAAGAGGTGTGAGTTGTGGTTTTACCTTGCATAGTGTTGGGAAGTGCCAGCAGAACTATGCAAGCGTAAAGATGTGTGAGTTGTGGTTCAATGAGCATGTTGTAATTGTTCTTTTAACTGTATTATATGTATAACATGTTCTTTTTATATCTAGCTCACCCTTGCATTGTTTGTGTTGTGTGCTGTTTGGGTATGTTTCTTTGGCGATGATCATCCACTTGGATGGGAGCAGACGTTGTCGAGGAGATTCCTTTGGAGCAAGAGCTGGAGGTTACTGATGTCGCGGTTTAGTCTTCTTAGGAATTTCCCATATGAACACTTGTAGTGTTTGAATCTTTAAACTGTTCAAGTTTAATTTCCATTTCTTAAATAGTGGAAGTCAGGACTTGATCTTTGCTTCTAATGAGCTATGAGAATGGTAAGAAATGAGGGATTTTCCAACGTAGACAAAAAAGTATACAATAACTTCCTCTAATATTTATTTTTGATAATTTTAAATCCAAAAAATAAAATAAAATACTTCATGGAAAAGTCTAATTGTCAGAACCTGTTTAAAATACATCCACGTCAGATGTCTACTCTCATAAATGCACTCACGTCACTTGCTCAGAGGCATTAAAAACCCACTCCACATTCCATGCATGCACGCCACTTGTCAAAATAGAAGCTTCTGAAGTCAGTAGTGGGGGTGCAGGTGTCGACAGGAGGTACGCTCGCCCGTTTGAACGTGGGATTGAACAAAACTGATTTTTCTGAAAAACCCTCCCACTCTCCTGCGCGCACCTTCTCCCCTCCCAAAACTCAGATTTCATTTCCTCCTTCTTCTCTCTAGAAAACCCTCCCTTCTCTCTTCTGTAACTTACCATTCTCTACTCCGATCAACGTTCAGGCACCGTGGAAGCAGTCCCGGCGTCATAAGCTTCAAATTGAACCGAACAGTTCTGGATTCTGAAACGGGTAAGTTCCTCGTCCTTTGCTGTTCGTTCTTGTCAACATGCAAGCGTAGCTTTGGTTGCATGCAGTCACCTTATCTGAACCAGTCTTGGTTTTCTGTAAATTGTTTAGTTGAAGAGTTTGATTGAGCGTTAAGGGTAGAAGAGATTTTAATTCTAAAAAACTGAGTTTGAGTCTGAAGAGCGTACGCACACTTCTAGAGGTAAGGGAAGCTTATTCAATTTAATTCGTATGTTTTGTTTGTAATGTATGAACGTGTTGTTGTTGCATGAAGTATGATGATGTTATTGGATTTTGATACATGATTATACGTATGAACTAAAGTATGTTGAATATGATAAGTACTATGATATGATTAATTTGAAGTATGAAATGTATATGCTGAGAAATGATTAAATATCAATGAAATTGTGAATATGAATTTCCCTATGATATAGTACGTTCGTCATCGAACGGTCCTTGACCGTTCAGTATTGTTATTAAACTTTCTTTGAAAATGAATTCTTTCATTTGGAAAGAATACTCGTTGAGGACGAACGCCCTCTTATATTAGTCTTACGTTTGAGCGTTCGGCCAAACGTAGATATCCTGAGTGTTGTGTGAGAAATTGAGAAGCTTGGAAATATACCTTTGGACTCTTAGTCATTTTTGAACTCTAATTTCACTATCGTATAGTACCACTACTACTTTTCTTTATTATGAAGTCAAATCAGCGAAGGGTCTTGACCCAAAGCGTACGTCTTAAGTGGCGCTCGGTCTTATGCCGAACGCTCGTTCTTTCCCTTAATTACCAAACGGGTAGAAATAGCGTTCGTCCAAAAGTTCAGTAGCGTTCGTCCAAAAAACTTCAATAAATACATATTACCGCGTTCGGTCATTGACTGGCGGTTGGTCTCTTTAATTAAATCGTACTCGGTATAATATTCTAAATACCTTGTGGTGTCTCTATCCATTTGGATTCGACCTAGAGTTATTGTACTTAAATTATTCTGAGTATCATTCGAATTGTTCTAGAATCAGTTCATTTAACTGATTCAAGTGGTCATAACGTTCGTCATCGGAAAGGTGTTCGTTTCCTTCTGTTCAGAAACAAGGATTCCTCTGTATCGTGTTAACGTTTGTCCTCATTTTGAAGAGGGCTGAACGCTCGTCATTTTATGAAAATGGAACAAAAGATGGAATTAAAATTAATGTGGAAAATTATAATGTGCGAACGGTATAATAAATGAAATTATGGTTGTGGATTTTGAACGAGCGTTCCAGGGAGGAACGACTCTTGGATGAAAGTTGGAATGGTAAAGTATGAATGTGGACAAGGCTTAGTTGGCGATTCATCTTGATGTTCCGTGAGTGCTCGTCCTCATGTAGAGGGGAGCATGTCATGTGTGGGAACGGCAGGAGGTCCTAGTCCTAGACTGTACTTAGGACGGAATGGACTAACCTCGGGTGGCAGCTGATGAGAGCAGTTACTACACCACCTGGGTGCACGAACGTCGTAGCTACACAGAATTCATACAGTCCGGACAGTCAGTCTAGTATCAGGATTTGATTGAGTTAAAGAGTTAAATTGAATTGTATATTTGAATGTATTTGAGATGGTTGATGTGTTACGAATTATATACGTTTTACTTGAATTAAATTCAATAAGCTTACCCTGCATGTTTCCTTGTGTTGTCTCGTTTTGTACGTTCGTTCTTGTCCTTGCAATGATCATCCGTGTGGATGTGAGCAGATGGAGAGGCCTTGCTTGAGGAAGCTTTCGAAGAAGAAATTCTGGAGGAAGCAAACCTAGTGGACGTGGAAGTGAAGGCCGAACAGTAATGCGTTCGATTGGCTGTCTAGTTTAATTATTAGCGTTTTGTATTAGAGCGCCCCTTCCCTTCTATTTTAGATCTTTGACCGTTCGGTAATCTTATGTTTTGTAAACCGTTCGGTTGATTAGGATATTGAACATATTTAGATATTCGTATAATTATGTAAGGCCGTTCGGCCACGAGCGCGCTTTGCTTCCTTTTTGTAAAACTGAATTGATTTATTAATATATGTGATTTTTTCTATGATATATGGTTTATTACTGTATTTTATGGGATGTTACACTAATAATATCTTGAATTTTGATTCTCCCATAGATTTATGATGATTTCAAATAAACTGATTTTAATATTTTAAAATTTAATATAGCCAAGACACTCCATTTCAAGATCCAAGGAAGTCTTCAAGAGGTAAGGGGAGCTAGATCTTTTGTTTGATTATTTAAATATACTGTATTTGATGCAAATCTGGGAATTTGGGGATGAAAACTTGAGGTTTCTGGGTTTTTGGGAAACCTGATGCGATTCTGCAGAATTCTGCAGAAACGCGCGCTCGTCCAAACGGTGTTCGACCAAATAGTAGTCGGCCAAATTCTGAACGTTCGGTATTTCTTCTGAGCGTTCGCACAAATAAGCCAAATTGGAACGTTCGTCCGTGCAGTGCTCGACCAGCAGTGGTCGGCCAAATAACCGTTCGGTCTTGTGTCCTCCAGTAACGAGCGTTATCGTTCGTTCTATGCTTGTTTTGGTGAGCGTTCGGAGATCGGTCTTCGTGTATGGGTGACTGTAGTGTTTGACTGAATTTAGTATGAATAGGCTTAAATCTTGAACGTTCGGTTTTGTGTTCGACGAATGTTAGCGTTCGTCCGTGAGCGTAGCGTTCGGTCTTTGTGAAATAGAAATCTTAAGCGTTAATACTAAACTGGTATTCTCATAATTAGCGTTCGGTTTAGATGAGGTATTCTCAGCTTGTGAGCGTTCGGTCTTTAATTGGATTCTTAAGTGTAAATCTCGAGCGTTCGGTTTTGCGATAATACTGATTATAAGCGTTCATCCTAAATTGTTATTTTCAGGAAGTGATCTTGAGCGTTCGTTTTGATGAATTAATGATTGCAGTCGTTCGTTTAAGTTGGTATTCTTAGGTTTGGATCTTGAGCATTCGGTCGTGGTTTAATTCTGATTTTGAGCGTTCGTTCTTGGTTTTATTCTGATTATGAGCGTTCGGCCTTAATTTGATGTCCTTAACGATCGGCCTTAGTATATTAGTGACTATGAGCGATCGTTCTTAACTTAGTATTTTCGGGTAGCAATGTTGAGCGTTCGGTCTTCATTTGATAGTCTTAAGTTTGGATCTTGAGCGTTCGGTCTTGATATCTTTTAGTGTTGAGCATAAGAGATTGATCTTAACGTTCGTCCTAACAGTATCCGATTTGAATATGGAGTTTGGTTTTAACGTTCGGCCGAATAGTGTTTAATCTATGGTGTTCGATGGTTTAGCGTTCGGCCTAAGTACTCGATCATAGCGTTCGGCCTAAGTAATCGATCATAGCTTTCGGCCTAAGTATTCGATCATAGCGTTCGGCCTAATATTGTTTGATGTAATATAGTGTTCGGTTTGGAGCGTTCGGCCTAGTATGATCTAATCTCACAGTGTTCGTTCTAAGAGTGTTCGGGCATTATGGTGTTCTTCTTTTTAGCGATCGGCCTCTTTATATTGGATCTCATAGCGTCCGTCCAAATAGTATAGCGTTCGGCAGTATATCTGTCGACAGATAGCGTTCGTCCAGATCGTTTTGGTGACGTTCGTCCAAATAGTGTTCGGTCTGTTGTTTGGAAAATGGCGTTCGTCCAGTAGCGTTCGTTCCATAGTGTTCGGTGAATAGTGCTCGTTTATGTAGTATTCTACAAATATGTTGGATTCTAAGTTCCTTTACTCTTGGGTCAGGTTAAGTGTACAAATATTTGGAATGTATACTCTGATGTTATTTATGTGGGAGTATGTGAATGTGATAAATTACTGTGATGATACGATTGTAAATGTAAATGATGAATTTGAGTATGATTTGGACATCTCGGGGAGAGGTGGACGAAAGTGATATGTGAAGTGTTGTGGCCGTTCTGTATAACTGTAGTGAACTTAGGATCGGTCTGTCTATCCCTACACTCAAAGCATTGTTCATGCTCACATAGAGAAGAACAATGTCAGTGGTGAGAGTAGAGGGAGGTCCTCGTCTATAGCCTTTAATGGCAGATATAGGCAGGTTGGGGATTTACCTTGCTAGTGTGGGAAAGTGCCATAGACTATGCAAGTGCAAAGACGACTGTTAGTTCGATAGTTATACAAATCCGGATGAGTCGTGTGTTGTGACTTTACCTTGCATGGTGCTGGGGAGTGCCAGCAGAACTATGTAAGCATAAAGGTGCGTGAGTTGTGGTTCAATAAGCATGTTTTAATTGTTCCTTTATACGTATTTATGTGTGATGATATGAATTAACTGCATTATATGTATAACATGCTTTTTATATCTAGCTCACCCTTGCATTGTTGTGTTGTGTGTTGTTTGGGTATGTTCCTTTGGCGATGATCATCCACTTGAATGGGAGCAGACGTTGTCGAGGAGATTCCCTTGGAGCAAGAGCTGGAGGTTACTGATGTTGCGGAGTAGCCTTCTTAGGAATTTCCCCATATGAACACTTGTAGTGTTCGACTCTTTAAGTTGTTCAAGTTTAAATTTCCGTTTCTTTTATTTCTGGATTATTGTAATTTTATATTTAATTACACGTCATACTCCGACTGTTCTCTATATTTGAATGTTGACGTCTTTATTATATAATATTGGTTACTATATAATCGGGATGTTACATTAATGGTATCAGAGCAGTTCTTTCCTTAGAAACCTGTAGGTTGTGGGTATGCATTGTTTGCGATTCCGTACTCTAGCCTCGTGTAGGAAGTTGTATTAGTTTGAATCAGACTAATGGTCTTTCTTTCTGTGTGAACAGAAGATGGCACCTACATCTCCTCATCGTTCTCCTCCGCAAGACGATCAACCTGACTCTAATCAGATGCTGAATGCGGTGATCCAGGCGTTGCAACAACAGAATGCTACGTTGATTCAACAGAATACCTTTGCATTGCAAAATCTTGAAGCCGCAAGGGTATCGGCAGAGAACGCGAGAGTGTCTTCTGAGAACACTCAGGGGGAGTTCATGGAATTGATGACTAGTGCTAGGACTCCTCCAAGTGTTTCTTCCGTTGTTATTCCTGTGCAAGAGTGGAGCTTGGAGAGTTTTCTCCAACATCGCCCAGCAAGATTCACTGGCAAGTGTAGCCCTGATGAAGCTGATCATTGGTTTGGAGACATGGAGAGGATATTCGAAGCCAAGGGATGTCCTGATGAAAAGAAATTAGCCTATACTCAATATCTGCTTACCGGGGAAGCTGGCCATTGGTGGAACAACATGAAGATGATCCTTGAAAGGAGTGGGACTCCTATTACTTGGGAATTGTTTAAGGCCAAATTTTACACTGAGTACTTCCCAGACAGTGTGAGATTTGCAAAGGAAGTGGAATTCCTAGAACTGGCACAAGGCAACAGATTGGTGTCAGAATATGCAAATCGCTTCAAGCATTTTCTTCGCTTCAACACTATGGCAGTAGATGAAGAGTGGCAGTGCAGAAAATTTGAGAATGGCTTGAGGAATGATATCAAGTTGCTGGTAAAAGGGTTACGCATCAGAGAGTTCCCTACATCGGTGGAGATGTCTCGTGATTTAGAGAAGACGAAGAGTGAATCTTAGGTCGAACACTAATGATTTCTAACAGATATCAAGACCGAACGCTCAAGATCCAAACTTAAGACTATCAAATGAAGACCGAACGCTCAACAATCAGAATTAAACCAAGACCGAACGCTCACAATCAGAATCAAACCAAGACCGAACGCTCACAATCAGAATCAAGCCAAGACCGAACGCTCACAATCAGAATCAAACAAAGACCGAACGCTCACAATCAGAATTAAACCATACTTGAACCCTCAAGATCCAAACCTAAGAATACCAACTTAAACGAACGACTACAATCACTAATTTATCAAAACGAACGCTCAGGATCACTTCCTGAAACTAACACTTTATGATGAACGCTTAAAATCAGTATTACCACAAAACCGAACGCTGATAATTTCTAATACAGAACCCAGACCGAACGCTAAATATCACTTTCGGAGGATACCAATTGAAAGACGAACGCCTACGACCACTATTTCACAAAGACCGAAAGCTCAAGATTGAAGCCTATGAATTTAAGACCAAACGCATACAATTAGTAGTACACCGAGACCAAAACTCAAATTAACCACTATTAAATTGAACACCACTGGGACGAAAGTTTTGAGTATGGATCGAATACCTAGAGAACTATGTCGAATACCTAAGGTACTGGACGATCGTTTAGAATCCTGACCGAATGATCACCACTTAATCCAGTACCATATGAACACTTTAACCGAACAATATTAAATCAAGCATGTGCGAACGGTACTAAATCCAATTGTAACCGAACGGTACTAAATATCAACCGAACGTTAAACTCACTATGAAGGACGAACCCGAACGCTCGTCGAACACAAGACCGAACGCTCCACAGATTTTGGCCGACCACTGTTTGGTCGAGCCATTTGGAAGAACGTCCCATTTTGACCAAAATTGGACGTACGCGCGTTTCTGCAGAATTCTGCAGAATCACACCAGAGTTTCCAGAAACGCAGAAACCCCATTTTTCATCCCCAAATTCCCAGATTTGCATCAAATACAGTATATTTCAATCAATCAAACAAAAGATCTAGCTCCCCTTACCACTTGAAGACTTCCTTGCAATTCTTGAATCAATCTTTGCACTGTGTTCCTCCTCCCTCTGCTGTTTCAGTCCTCTGCTACAGTGTCCAGCTCTCCCTCTCTTCTTCTTTCCTCCTTCAAGAATCCTTAAAATGAAGTGAATCTCCTTTTGTGTGTTGCTGGACGAACCATGGCCATCTCCTTTGCTTCCTAATGCCATGCCCACTTAAGAAGGAGATGAAGGTGGTATCATGGTGGTTGGAGCACTTCATAGTGGAACAATAATGCTTCTGGAGTCAAAGTGGAGAGACCCACCACTCACCAGCCGTCCACACCACTTGAAGCCCCTTCCCCACCACTTCAAGTGTGCAGCCGCCCACCTTCCCCATCTCCTTTAAAAAAATATATAAGGAACGTGCGGTTCCTTACAAATATCAAGTTTAATTTTTTAATAAAATTATACTTTTCATTCTTTTACAAACTAAATTAATAGTTATTTAGTTAACAAATATCTCGAATCAAAATACTCAAATTGGGCCTTTTTTTTTATCAGACATGAAATAGATTGATATGTATGTAAAAGATAGTATTTTTTAATGTATCAACAAATAAGAAAAAAGGAAATAAAAAATCAAACCACCTTGGTACTTGTAAGACCTTGGAAAATGAACACCATTAATCACCTGTCACATCCCCTTTAATTACTCCCGAAACCCTTATGCAGTGCATTAAAAACGCACTTCCATACTCTCTGCCTTCCTGCCAAGTGTCGCGATGGAATGTTCTGAAATCAGTAGTGGAAGACAAGTGTCAGCAAGAGAACGGACGTTGGTTTTTAAACAAAATTGACTTTTCTGAAATCCGCGTCCCTCTCTGCATGCACTCATCTTCTCCAAAAACCCTGATCTTTCGAATTCTCCTCCTTCTCTCTAGAACCATTTCATCTTCTCTCTACTGTAACTCACCACCCTCTTCTCCGATCAACTTTCAGAAACCGTAGGAGCGTTCTCTAAGTTGTAAGCTTCAATCTGAACCGAATAGATCCAAGTTCTGAAACCGGTAAGTCTCTCAACTCTAGAAGCTCGTTTCTGAGTTACATGCAAACCAAGATTCGGCTGCATGCAAGGGTATAAGCTAAATTCTTCTGCGTTTTCTTTTGGTTAGATTTAGTTGGAGAACTTAAGAAAAACGTTGAGGGTAGAAAGCCATAGTTGGACGAGTCAAAATCACACTCTTAGGACGTTCACTACTGATCCAGGTAAGGGAAGTGATACAGCTGTCACGGCCGATCAAATTTAATGTGCATTTAAGAATACAGTACAGTGCTAGGAAGTGACTCCTAGGTCGTCTCTCAGGGACCAAATGTGGTTCAGTCTCAGGTCAACACGTAGTGGGGGGCTTATTTTGGTGGTTTTGGTTGCGGATAAATTAAAAAGTGTTTAATTAAAATTCAAAACAGTAAAACGAAATTAAAATAGAAAAACGAAATTGGTACAATAAAAACTAAATTACAGTAACATGAAACAATAAAAATAAATCCGGGACAGTAAAACAAAAATACAGAAAATCATTTCAACATATAAAATAAAATATTTTAAGACAAAAGAAATAAAAGAAAATAAAACTTTTCTACCGTCACACATTCATCTACCAAAAGAAATTGAAATTGTAAATGCTTTTAAGAAAAGAACTCCTTGGCCGTGCAATTTCATATGTTCCATTCAAATAAAATTAAAATAAGTTAAATGCTTCCTTAGTTACTCTTTTGCCGTGACATTCCTATGGGTTGCATCCAAAGAAGATTAAAGGTTTAATTGCTTCCTTTGTCCCCAGTTTGGTTGAATTGTGTCAAATTCATCCTCATTTTTAAAAAAGTTTCATTGTCGTCCTCACGTGGTGTAAAAGTTTCATTGTCGTCCTCACGTGGTGTAAAAGTGTCAATTGAATCCAAACATAGAAAAAATTTGTGTCAAAGTAGTCATTTTTCCTATATCTCTGTGTCTTCCTTTCATACAATCAAGTACAGATATTCATTTTACCTTATCCAATTTAAGGCTTTTCATAGCTCCAGAGAAGTGACATATGAAAGGAAGACACAGATATATAGGAAAAATGACTACTTTGACACAAATTTTTTCTATGTTTGGATTCAATTGACACTTTTATACCACGTGAGGACGACAATGAAACTTTTTTAAAAATGAGGATGAATTTGACACAATTCAACCAAACTGGGGACAAAGGAAGCAATTAAACCAAGATTAAAATAATGGGAATGCCTCCCTTAATGAATGGTTCCTTACGTGAATATGGTGCACTTCCAACATATATATTTTTTTAATGACCATGTGCTCCACCCATTTCCAAAAAGTGAATTGATACCTTTTCTTAAATTTCAACCGTGCAACTACTACTCTTATCTAGTCAAGGTCCATTTTCAAGGAATAAAAGAAATGCATCAAATGGCCATGGGCCACTTTTCCTTTCACGTGAATAACTCTTCACGGCTCCACCCTCCTTGCTTTCTATCTAAAGTCAATCATTCTTCTCCATGGGCAGCTGCACTCTCCACGTAAATAATTCCATTTTGGCACCTAGCTAAATGAAAGATGTGCTTCCTTTCTACTATAAACCGACGCACCTCTTCAACAATTTTGCTGCTGGACCATTCTCTTAAACACCTTACTTCCTTCCTTGCAGCAACGTCCTCCTCTCCTCAAACGTATCAAATCCTTCTCTTCCTCTCTACGTGTACTTGCCTCCAACAAAGCAATTCAAAGTGTGTGGTGCCCCTTTCCATCCAGCAAAAAAATAGATCAACCCTCCAAGGTTTCACTTGCCTCTCCGCTTCTCTTTACCGTGAACTCCCTTCTCCAATTAAACAACTTTCTTTGTGTTTTTTTATTGAGTAGGTGACGGCAATCTCCTTGCTACTCTACTATGAAAGCTAAACAAATAAACTTGTTCTTTGGTTCTACACAAAGCCGTGAATCATCTTCCCAAAGGTTACAAGATGCTAAGAGATTGTATAAAAATGCAGAAAACCAAATGGAAGATGCAATCACAATTCAAGAAAGGGAATAAACATCAGCTATTCATTCATCATGAACATGTTTCCAGTTCTCTCAAGGAAAAACATTCAAAGTACAAAGAAACAAAGCAAAGTAAAGGAAACAAACTAGCTGCCTCTTGGTCTTGTGTCTTCTTCCAGCAGTGTTTCAAGAATCAAATACAGTTTTGCTTCCCCCCTCTAGCTCTCTGGACGTATCATCTCACACCAGCACCCTGCCTTCCTTCATCAAGCCATGATCCCTCTAATACTCTTGCTCCGTACGTACTCTCTTCTTAGAAAGGGGATGAATGATTTCTTTTTAAAGTTGCTGAAAAGAAGGAGTTAAGAGTCTCCACTCTAGACCGTGTGTTGTATTTTTGTGAGCATAGAGTGGTAGCTTGTCTCCCCTAGCAGCTAGCTTAGTTTCATTTTCTTCAAATCAATCCCCTCTTTTCAACTCCCTGTCCCTGCTTGTGCTCTTGGACGTTACCTAGGCATGGAATATTTTTAGCCACCTGGACAACTGCTGCCACATATGTTGTGCACGGATGTAGCACTTCATAATATTTGTCGTGGTGTTTATTGTTGCTGTGTACACCCAAATTCCAATCTGTAGATTTGCTTTAGAATTATCAATTGGAAATTAATAATTGCTGGCTTCTTTCCCTGTGCAAAATAAATTTCATTTTTGTTTCTCATTTAGTTTAAAATGTAATTAATGAGAAATTTATCTTTCGGTCCTAAAATTATCCAATAATTTCCTTGCACTCAATAATGTAAATAATTAATCTCAAACAATTCAAATTAATTAAAATACGAATGTCTGATCGAATTAAGCACAATTCAAAAAAATGGGAAAATACTGGATATTTAAACACAATTTCCTGATTAACTCTAGTACAATAAACTAAGTGAAGTGAAGAAAATAATGACTCATCAGGAAGCTTATTAATTTAATTCGTATGCTGATTGTATGCTTGCTGAAAATGAATGTATGTTGCTGAATGAGTGAATGTATGTATACAGTATGAGGATAATGTATGATGGTTGATATGTATGAAGTATATGAATATGAAAATGATTTATAAATTTGAAGTATAAATTATGGATGTGGATACTATAAAGTCTGAAGATTTATAATTTAGATGAAGTATAAAGTATGAACTGGTATGTGGAAATCTTAAGTTGAAAATATTTATGAAATTGAATATGAACTTTTACTATGGTTGTATACGTTCGTCATCGGATGGTCTTCTACCGTTCGGTTTTCCAGTCGTACCTAATATTCGAAATAAAGTAATATATATATATATATATATATATATATATATATATATATATATATATGTACCTTGTACTTTAAAGATTTGTAACGCTCGGACTTACACCTAGCGTTCGTAATAAGTAGTGCTCGGTCTTACACCAAGCGTACGTCCTATGTACTGCTCGGTCTTACACCAAGCGTACGTCCTATGTAGTGTTCGATCTTACACCAAGCGTACGTCCTATGTAGTGCTCGGTCTTATATTGGATGCTCGTATTCGTCTTTAACCATCAAACGTGTGGAAATAGCGTACGTTCAAACTTTCGTAAAATTCCCTTACCGCGTTCGGTCATAGACTGATAGTCGGTCTCTAAACTTAGAATTATTCTCGTTATGGTTCTGAAATGGTCTTGTGGTGGTTTAATCCATTGGATCCGGCCTGGAGTCCTGTACTTAAATTATTCTTTGAGTATTGAGTTAATCTTCTGAGAATCAGTTCATTTAACTGGTTCAAATGGTAAATAATGTTCATTAAAAGAGATGCTTATTTGTAGTCAAATTTATTCGGTTCTGGAACGAAGGTTGTCGTTCTCTTTTCTCCCGTTCGTCCTCATTATGAAGAGGACTGAACGTTCGTTATTTTATGAAATTGGATTGGAAGATGAAAATGAAAATAAGGGGAAATATTATAAAGAATGAACAGTATATGAGATGAATAAGTGATGGTGGATTTTGAACGAGCGTTCCAAGGAGGAACGACTCTATGATTTGAATATGGGAAGTTGTGTAGTATGAATGATTTGAATATGGGAAGTTGTGTAGTATGAACGTGGTAAAGCTACTGATGGCAGTTCATCCTGATGTTCCGTGAGTGCTCATCCTCACGTAGAGGAGAGTGATAACAGTTGAAAAACTGTTATTTTCATGCTTAAAAGTGATACTAAAAGCAACCTTTAGACTTAGAAACTAGCTTGAAATCATGCATTTTGTTTATATTTTCAGAAATAAGAGAGCTGGACAGGTTTATGCTTGATTTGAGTATTTTTGTGCAGGTTTTGAGGTGAATTTGGTGAAAGAAGTGAAGAATGAGAGAGAGGACATTAGAAAAGACAAGAAAGAGTGCAAAAAGGAGAAGTCGAAGGCACCGCTCAGCGGCACACTACCGCTGAGCGGCACTCAAGAGGTGGCGTTGGAACCGCTGAGGGGCAAATGGCCGCTGAGGGGAAGAAAGAAGACGCGTAACCACCGCTGAGCGGTAAATGGCGCTGAGCGGCACTTTTCGGGCTTGGGCTTTTGTAATCTTTTGTAACTCTAGATTAGTATATAAGGGCTTGCACGTCCTTTAGTTAGGTATCTTTGGCAGAAACGAGGCAAACACTCTCTCTTTCACCCCTTTGAAGGAGGATCTTGGATGCTCAGGCTACCTCTTCATCTTTATTGGGTTTATTCTTTCATACTTTCATTGTTATTCATCTAGGTTCACCATGAATATGGTGAACTAAACCTTGTATGTTTGTTGGGGAATCAATGTAATCTCTTGAAGCTCTCATATATGGATTTGTTGAATACATCTTTGAATTAAGACATATGCTTTCTTTTCATCATTAGTTAGGGTTTTTCCTCTTTGCTCAATGCTTGCATTGTTTAACTCATTCTAATGCATGATTATTGGTTTTGTTGATACGGACACGTACGGGGAAATCTAGATCCGGGGAATTTCTCCCAATATTTTACTGACAATATTATATTGGTTGCCTTAAGCTCCTGCGGTAATGAACTAATCATTAGGAATGCTAGGAATTGTATGAACTATTTGATTAGGGAGAAGCCATCTAGAATGGTACATTAGTGAGTGGCATTAACAATGATGATTTGAATGATGAATTCCTAAAATATATGAGAGTGGATGAGATGAAATTGACCCCCAACAACATATTCATTCATATATTCCATTGAAAGTGTTTATCTTTTGTCTTTGCCATTGATCAAAATTCATGCATACATGTTTATTTTCTGTCTTGCATTTTAAACCCAAATATTTCGTTTGTAAGTCTTAGTTAATCAAGAAACCACATAACTAAACTAGGCCGTGAGTCCTTTGGGAAGAACGATACTTGGTCTTACCAAGTTTTATTACTTGAACGATTCGGTCATACTTGCCGATTGTGAAACAAGTTTGTGACATCATATTTTGGTGCTTACAAATTTGTCCATCAAGTTTTTGGCGCCGTTGCCGGGGACTCGTGGTTTAACTGGTTAATTTGTGTGATTATTGATTATCTTTGACTTATTTTTTTTTTTATTTTATTTTAAATTTCGAATTTTTATTTTATTTTTCTGTTTATATTTTTCAGTTTGTATTTTATTTGATTTTATTTTATTTTTTTTAGATTAGATTTTATTTTATTTTATTAGGTTTTATCTTTTTATCTTTTTAGGTTAGATTTTATTTTATTCTTATTCTATCTTTTAGGTTAGGTTAGATATTATTTTGTTTTATCTTTTAGATTAGATTTTATTTTTTTAGATTAGGTTTTATTTTATTTTATTTCATTCTATCTTCTAAATCTTCTATCTTCTAAATCTTTTTATCTTTTGAATCTCTATCTTCTCCTATATCTTTTTGTGCTAACAATTGTTTTTAGGGTTTTGTGCCTAATGTCTGCAGAATGCAATTTGGTCAAGAGTTTAACTATAGGGGCACTCAATTCTACCAAAGTAATCTCAACCAATGGTGGGAACCTCACTCAAGCATGGATCAAAGCCAAGTTTGGCAAGCTGCTGGACAATTTGAGAACCAACCACAACAACAATGGCAGCAACAACCCTTTCTATCAGGAAGTTTGGATAGGTTGGAGAACACCCTTCAACGATTTTTGAAAAATTCCGACTCTACTCAGAAAAGCATTGAAGAATCATGTAAAAGAATGGAGATGCAACTTCGTCACATTAGTCAGATATTAAATGATGATGTTAATACTGATGTTAACCTTAAGGAGGAAGGGCAAGTCATTATCACTGAAAGTGACAAGATTCTTGATGAGGAAAAATTAGAGGGAGATGAGGAAAGGGTAGAGAGAAAAGAGAAAGAAGAGTTGAGTGAGAAAGATAAAGATGAAGAAAAAGAAAAAGAATTGGTTGAGAGAGAAGAGAGAAAGAAAATTTGTGTGAAGATAAAGAAGTTGAGGAGAAAAAGAGAAAGGAAGAAAAAAATAAAAGAAGAGAAAAAGAGAAAATTTAGGGAGAGAAAAAGGAAGAAAAAGAAGATGAGAGGAAAGAAGAAGAAATCACATGAAAAATCACATCCTCATCTAAAGAAGAATCATAGGAAGGAAAAGAAATTTAAGTGCTTTATGGAAATCTTCAAGAAATTGGAGATTAAAGTTCCTATGATTGAGACACTGCAACAGGTTCCTGGTTTGATCAAATTTCTGAAGAAGTTCAGTAGAAAGAAGAAAAAGAAGAAGGAACTTGAGCTTTATTGGGTCAAGCTAATGACGTTAAAAGAGCGCTTGCTGGGAGGCAACCCAGTGAATTTAAAAACTTTTGATTTGGTTTTGTAATTTTTAATTTGTGAACATTATTTTTGTATTTATTTTGTTGGATATAGCATCTACTGAAGGATGCTAGGTGGTTAAGCATCTACTGAAGGATGCTAGGTTTGTAACACCTACTGATGGGTGTTGGTGAGAAGATTTTGCACCTACTGATGGGTGCTGGTAAGTTTGAAACACCTACTGATGGGTGTTGGTGGATTTTGGGTCAGGCTCGTGACGTTAAACAAGCGCTACCTGGGAGGCAACCCAGTTGATTGATTGTTTTCTGTTTGTTTATTTTTAGGATTTGCATAAGCATTTTTAACATTGAATTGCAGGGAACCTATGAGGGGTATGCTAGGAAGGCACGTAGGTCAAGAAAAGAAGGAGAAGGGCACATCACGAAAGTGCCGCTGAGCGGCAATTACCGCTGAGCGGTACTATCGCAGATGGGCTTAAGTTCCCCTTAGCGGAACCCGAGCCCATTGGGGTATTTTTAAACCCTAAGCTGCGCGTTTTTACATTCTTTCAAGCTCTTCTCTGCACTAAGACTCCCACATATCTCCTCTTAGGTTTCCCACATCTTTTTACTCTTCCCTCTTTAGAAAATTTCTCTTCCACTCACTTTTACACTAGTGTGCTATCAAAGTTTGGGGTTGGAAGAGAGCATTCTAGTTTATATCATCTAGCATCTCCACCCAAGTAAGTAAAATGCATTTTGTTCATTCTAGGGTTCTTGAAATTGACTGTGATTGTCAAAGCATGAATATTTAGGGGTTTTGATTTCTATGCATGATTTGATGATATATTTGATGTTTGAACCGATTAAACTGCTTGATTATGAACTGGAAAATTGAAAATTGCATTTGGGTGGAGTTAGGACAGTTTAAAAACGAGATTTGCAAAAATCTGCAGATAACCGCTGAGCGGCATTTACCGCTGAGCGGCACTCTGCCAGATTTGCTTTTTCTGGTTTGTTGCGTGTTTGAATGTGGCACTGGTGGCGCTGAGGGGAAATTCTGGCCCTCAGCGGTGGTTTAGCTTCAAAAGGAGTTTTGTTTTGTGTTTACTAATGATTAACATCATGTTCTGTGGTTTTGGATTTATGTTTGAATGCAGGAATGGCATCCTCTTCAGGAAAGAGATTGAAAACCATGGCAACCAAGAGAAAGGAAAAGGAACCAGAGCAGCCCCATAATGGCAGGTTCCTCTCTAGGAAACATGAGAAGCACTTTAGGGTGGTTCAGGACAGGAGACTTCTAATGGAGAGAAAGGTTGGAATGATACCTAACTTTGCTCCTCAATTTGGAGAGCAAGTGTTAGGGAATGATTGGGGGAAGCTAGCCACTTATCCATCACCTGCCAACATAGCTGTGGTGAAAGAATTCTACACCAATGCAAAGAAGATTGGTGATTATCCAGCTGAGAATTATTTGGGCTATGTTAGAGGCCATGCTATCAGGTATGATCCTAGGTCGTCTCTCAAGGACCAATTTTGGTTCAATCTCAGATCAAACACGTAATGGGGGAATTTGATGGTTGTTTTTGTGCAGGAAAATGTAAATGTTGAAAGTAGTAAATTAACAAACCGTAAAAATAAAACAGTAAGTAGTAAAAACGAAATTAAACAGTAAAAATCGAAATCACAGTGAAAATAAAATGCGGAACAGTAAATTGCAGAGACGCACAATTACGGAAATTAAATTTTGAAAGTGAAATTATTTCTAAAAATTCCTAAATGCCATAACATGTTGAGCCTCCATGTATTTCATTCAAAAGAAAAAAAAAATAAAACAAAAGGAAATAGGTTCTTCAAACAAAAAAAACCGTGGCCTCTCATCCTCTCCACACGTAAACATACTTACTTCTCCTATGATTAAACTACAATTTAAAATCAAGTGCTAAAGTATTCTACCAACTCTTATCCTTCACGTAAAGAAAAGAATCCAAAACCAAATTCTCTTCTCATTTAATTAAGTTGCTCAAAGAAAAACCAATCTCATGACAATAAGATTCAACACTAAGTATGCGGAAATAAGATTCTCATTCAGCTGAGTAAAGAACTTGAATTGCAAAGATAAGCCAATGCTAGTAAAATTTCAGTGATGTGCTAATAAAATAACAGTACATTCCAGCAGCTCAAGAAGAGAAATAGAACAACATTCAAGCTACTATAAGAAGTGAAAACACGTTCATGGAATAGAACAAAATGAGTGAACTTCCCCTCTTTCACGTCCCTTTCTCCATGTGTCAGCTCAACTCTTCCAGCTCAACCGTAACCCTCCATTCTCTCAACGTACTGCTCCCCTCTTCAAAGCAAAGAAAACCAAAAAAAAAAAAACTAGGTGGCGGCTGGATGCCTCCTACGTCTAACCCTTCAGGTTTTTTTTTTAAACCCTCATGTGCCATCTGTCCAGCCCTTACGTGTGTTGTTGGACTTGCTTCTCCACCGTGCACACCCCAAGCTTGCTGCTCCAGATTAATCTGTCCGTGGGCCCCTTGTGCCAAGCTGCTGGACTGCTGCTTCTTGTTGTTGTGTTGGGCCGGGAGTTGCTTGGATTGGACCGAGATGCTCCTGGAAAGCTGGACGCTCCCTCCAAGCTGCTGAACTTGAAGGCTTCTACTGGACCAAGCTACTGTCAACGCTTCTCCAAGCAGAAAATGAAGTTTCGTGGTGTAGCCCTTTGCTGGATGCTACCTTCCATTGCTTTTCTTCAACTGATCCAGCGTGGACGCTGCCTTCCACTCTGCTGGACGTGCGTCACCTCTTTTTCTGGGCCAGCTTGCTACTGGAAAATGCTGTAGACTTCCTCTGCTGGGCTGTTGATGTGCTACCATTGTGGGCCGTGGCATTCTCTTTCCCAGCCAGCTGGACCCGTGAGTTCCTCTTCAAAACGTGTATATCCAAAGCTGCTCCTACTTGAAGGCAATAAAGAAACCAAAACTTCAATTTGTGGGCCGTTCGTGTGCTTCTTGCTGGACGTGTGAAGGCCTTAAATGAAAGATTACTTCCTCCTTAGGTGGCAGCTGCTGCTTCCTTCCGTGCTGCTGAATGGTGGAGATGGATGTGTCCTGGACCGAGAGGAAGCTCCTGGATGCTTGGTTCCAAGTATGCACGTTGAAGTTGGACGTGTGTGCAGCTGCTTGCTGGATGCACTGGACTCCCGTGTGCGTGGACCTGTTTCCCATTTCTCTCCCCGCACCTCCTACAGCACGCTACAGCTCACCTCCTAATTTGCTGGACACGTGAAGCTTGTTGGACGGACATAAGCCGTGACATGCGTGAGAGTCCAAGTGAATCCCGCTTTTTCCCTGCTGCACCTCCCTTCTTCTCCAAGCACACACCTGCTGGACCTGCTCCTGCTGCTGGGCCATGGAGGCTGCTGGAAAATAAAGCCCAACGTGCTGACTCCCAAGCTGCTGGAACGCTGGACCGAAAACTGTGTTGGCCGTGATACTTCTTTTTCTTCCCGCACCACTTCTTAGCTTCTCCAATCAAGCCCATCTCCATGTGCACTCCCATAATTTAAATCCACACCTCCTCACTCATTTTAGTTTAAAGTATATTTGATGTGGTATTTCTTTTCACCTCCAAATGTCCCAAATATTATCCAACAATTTCCCTACAATTAATAATGCAAATAATTAGCTCAAATAATTCAAATTAATTAAAATAAGAATTTTTGGTCAAATTAAGCACAATTATCAAAAACGGGAAAATACCGGACAATTAAGCACAATTTCCCGATTAAATTCGGTACAATAAACTAAGTGAAGTGAATAAAATATTGACTCATCAAAATAGACCACACTTAGTCTTTTGCACTCCTGGGCAAAATCAAGACGCAGATCAAGGAATAGTTCAAAGGACATCTAGGGTATGACACAAACTTAGCACACAGAAAACAAAGACTCGCAAGGAAACAAACAGAATTTACACAGTCCTCAAGAAATCTGGACCAAGAAAGGAAGTAGACAATATCCAACACAGAATCAATCAGAGAAAGCAAATACTCATTAAATCATCCAAGCAATTCAAGACATGGCAAAATGATCAATCAGCTCAAGAGGTGAATCAAAAGCAACAAAAACTCACAGATGCACTATCAGTGTTTCTCTCAAGTGTATAAGGTAAAGAATTTCAACTCAATGCACTCAAGAAAGCAAACAACAACAGACTTGGCAAACCTCTAATATCAACACTCAAAACATATGCATGTTCAAATCAAAAGGTCTTTAATGGGTGAAATGGGGCCAAGGACAAGGGAGGATAAACATGGATGAGAAGTTACAAACCAAAAGAAATAGAGGAGCAATGGGGAACAAGTGTAAACACAGTCAGCTCACACCCAAAACCTCTAATTCAATCCTCTTCTTGACTCCCTTATTCACAAAATATTTTTTTTTTCTCTTTTTTTTTTCATTTTTTTTTCATTTTTTTTTTTTTATATTTTTTTTCCATCCTGTCTCTTTTCTTTTCTCTCTGTTTAGGACACAACTATAAGAGACAAGATACACAACATATTTACAAACATAAAACAAGAAGAGGAACCAACCAGCCAATTCATCAGAAACCCCAAGGAGACCACACTTGTTCCCAAAACACTTCCAAAGCTCCAAAATTCCCTAAGGTTAAGGTAATCATGGTTTTTCACTTAGGGCTAGTGTATGAGCTTCAAAACAAAGAATTGGGGGAAAGTATAGGCTCAAAAGGGGTTATCAAAGGATCAAAACAAGGTAAGCTTATTTGGCTAGAGAGGCTCAAAAACAAAACTGCCTTTATCACTTCCAAACATGCATATCAATCAAGAGTTGTCAACAAGAGTCAAGCCAAGGCATATGCGCAAGCAATCAAGAGACATATCACACACAAGAAAGAACATAAAGTGGCTCAAATCTCACACAGGGTAATTTTGTGTCACAATCAATTCAACTCTCAAACATCATGACCATCTTCCAAGCAAAGAAAAGCAAAGGATCTCAAACCAATAAGTATCAATGAAGTGAAGTGAAAGACTAGTCTACAACTTAAACAAAGTCCAGAAATCAAGAGAAACATGTAAAACTGTATACAAGACACGACAAAATAACCTAGAAAAGAAAAAAAAATTTAACCAAGAAATCAAAAACTAACAAAGAAAAATAAAAATCTCCCCCAATAGACCACACTTAAACTACACAGTGTCCTCAATGTGTCATAAGCATAAGATCAGAAATCAGAACAATCAACACATCATGGACAAGTGCAATAAAAGTAGGAAAAGGAGGAGAAGAGAAAAGGAAAACTCCCTTGATCATGGTGGCAGTTGCCAATTTTGGACTTGTAGGGAGATGTTTTTCACCATAGTATCCAGCAAGAAGGTTTTGAGGACAAACTGCTTCATCCTCCAGATTTGATCTAGCAGGGAGATATCATCCACAGCTGGATCTAGGAAGCAAAGACTGTTGATGAGCGGGTTCAGCAGGTGCCTACTGATGTTGAAGCTTTTGTGAGTGTTAGCACCTTTGTTTTCCACTGTGGGTGCATGTTGGTCACATTCTTGTGTACCTCCTGCAATAGGGTTAGTGCAATGTGGCTCTACAGAAATTACATGCAGGGGTATAACACCCAATCCAAGTGTAATAGACTGAACCTCAGATACATCCTCAGAACATGAATCAATTTCAAAATCACAAGCAATATCAACGACAGACTCAGATTCATGTCCAATGCATGGAGAATAAACATTCGGATGCGACATCAAAAATTGGTTCTCATCATGCATAGAGGGAAAATTAAAATCAGACTCAACAACAATACAATCATCAGCATACCTCTCAACAACATAATCATCAACATAATCAAACTGAGGTATGCTTACCTCCTCTTCCTTGAAGATTGCTAAAGTGTGGGAAGATGAAGGTGGTCTACCTGGTTCAGGTTTACTGCTTATTTCTGCCTGCTCCTCAAAATACTCATCACTCTCCTCAGGTGCAAAAGTAGGGACATAGGATGATGGGAAAGTAGATGGCGTAGTAGTAAACTCATAACTCTGTTCCCCATCTCCTATGTGGACGACACTATCATCATCAGGAATCTGAACAGTCTGAAATGATGATTCCTCTAAATCATGAGGCTGTTCCTGATTGAGCTGAGTAGCTGTCTGCCCTATCTGATCATTCAAACTCTGAATGACAACTTCTGTTTCCTGCTGAAACTCCATTATTTCTTGCTTGAACAGAAGATTTTGCATGGTCATCTGCTCTAATAACTCCTTCAATGTAGGTTTAAAAGTAGAAGGCTGAGGAGCTATTTGAGCAGGAGCATCATAAAATTGCATCTGTTGTTGTTGCTGCTGTTTTTGTTGCCTGTTGTTGTAGATGTTTGTAACATAAGCCTGAGGTGCATCAAAGGCAGCATGGTGTTGCAAAGAAGGACATGCATCTGTATAGTGGTCACTAGAAGGACAAATAGCACATAGTCGTGCAACAAATGCAGATGGAGATGCAGATCTCTGGTTGGTAGTGAACTGTGTCACCAACTTCGAAAGAGAGTCAATCTTTCCTTCCAACTTGCTTTCAAAATCTGATAAAGACTGGGCAACATCATCATGTACGCCCCTCACCAGAGGATGCGCAATATTGTTCTCCTTATAGAAATCAGTAGAATAATTAGAGTACCATGCAGAAGGAGAATCATAAGTATCGGCGGAATAAGCACTATTCACAAAACCAGAATAAGTAGACATGGAAAAATAAAAATACTAAAAATTACGAAACAAATAAAACACAACACATTTATACATGCAACACGCACACACAAAACAGAACATCACATCACATCACATCACAACACAAGACAAAACACAACACACACAAACACAACAAAAAGACCTAAGACTGAACCGTTGGTCCCCGGCAACGGCGCCATTTTGATGAGAGGGTCGCACCTCCCACAAAAGTTGTGCATAAAAGAATGCAGTATAGTGCTAGGAATTGACTCCTAGGTCGTCTCTCAAGGACCAATTTTGGTTCAATCTCAGATCAAACACGTAATGGGGGAATTTGATGGTTGTTTTTGTGCAGGAAAATGTAAATGTTGAAAGTAGTAAATTAACAAACCGTAAAAATAAAACAGTAAGTAGTAAAAACGAAATTAAACAGTAAAAATCGAAATCACAGTGAAAATAAAATGCGGAACAGTAAATTGCAGAGACGCACAATTACGGAAATTAAATTTTGAAAGTGAAATTATTTCTAAAAATTCCTAAATGCCATAACATGTTGAGCCTCCATGTATTTCATTCAAAAGAAAAAAAAAATAAAACAAAAGGAAATAGGTTCTTCAAACAAAAAAAAACCGTGGCCTCTCATCCTCTCCACACGTAAACATACTTACTTCTCCTATGATTAAACTACAATTTAAAATCAAGTGCTAAAGTATTCTACCAACTCTTATCCTTCACGTAAAGAAAAGAATCCAAAACCAAATTCTCTTCTCATTTAATTAAGTTGCTCAAAGAAAAACCAATCTCATGACAATAAGATTCAACACTAAGTATGCGGAAATAAGATTCTCATTCAGCTGAGTAAAGAACTTGAATTGCAAAGATAAGCCAATGCTAGTAAAATTTCAGTGATGTGCTAATAAAATAACAGTACATTCCAGCAGCTCAAGAAGAGAAATAGAACAACATTCAAGCTACTATAAGAAGTGAAAACACGTTCATGGAATAGAACAAAATGAGTGAACTTCCCCTCTTTCACGTCCCTTTCTCCATGTGTCAGCTCAACTCTTCCAGCTCAACCGTAACCCTCCATTCTCTCAACGTACTGCTCCCCTCTTCAAAGCAAAGAAAACCAAAAAAAAAAAAACTAGGTGGCGGCTGGATGCCTCCTACGTCTAACCCTTCAGGTTTTTTTTTTAAACCCTCATGTGCCATCTGTCCAGCCCTTACGTGTGTTGTTGGACTTGCTTCTCCACCGTGCACACCCCAAGCTTGCTGCTCTAGATTAATCTGTCCGTGGGCCCCTTGTGCCAAGCTGCTGGACTGCTGCTTCTTGTTGTTGTGTTGGGCCGGGAGTTGCTTGGATTGGACCGAGATGCTCCTGGAAAGCTGGACGCTCCCTCCAAGCTGCTGAACTTGAAGGCTTCTACTGGACCAAGCTGCTGTCAACGCTTCTCCAAGCAGAAAATGAAGTTTCGTGGTGTAGCCCTTTGCTGGATGCTACCTTCCATTGCTTTTCTTCAACTGATCCAGCGTGGACGCTGCCTTCCACTCTGCTGGACGTGCGTCACCTCTTTTTCTGGGCCAGCTTGCTACTGGAAAATGCTGTAGACTTCCTCTGCTGGGCTGTTGATGTGCTACCATTGTGGGCCGTGGCATTCTCTTTCCCAGCCAGCTGGACCCGTGAGTTCCTCTTCAAAACGTGTATATCCAAAGCTGCTCCTACTTGAAGGCAATAAAGAAACCAAAACTTCAATTTGTGGGCCGTTCGTGTGCTTCTTGCTGGACGTGTGAAGGCCTTAAATGAAAGATTACTTCCTCCTTAGGTGGCAGCTGCTGCTTCCTTCCGTGCTGCTGAATGGTGGAGATGGATGTGTCCTGGACCGAGAGGAAGCTCCTGGATGCTTGGTTCCAAGTATGCACGTTGAAGCTGGACGTGTGTGCAGCTGCTTGCTGGATGCACTGGACTCCCGTGTGCGTGGACCTGTTTCCCATTTCTCTCCCCGCACCTCCTACAGCACGCTACAGCTCACCTCCTAATTTGCTGGACACGTGAAGCTTGTTGGACGGACATAAGCCGTGACATGCGTGAGAGTCCAAGTGAATCCCGCTTTTTCCCTGCTGCACCTCCCTTCTTCTCCAAGCACACACCTGCTGGACCTGCTCCTGCTGCTGGGCCATGGAGGCTGCTGGAAAATAAAGCCCAACGTGCTGACTCCCAAGCTGCTGGAACGCTGGACCGAAAACTGTGTTGGCCGTGATACTTCTTTTTCTTCCCGCACCACTTCTTAGCTTCTCCAATCAAGCCCATCTCCATGTGCACTCCCATAATTTAAATCCACACCTCCTCACTCATTTTAGTTTAAAGTATATTTGATGTGGTATTTCTTTTCACCTCCAAATGTCCCAAATATTATCCAACAATTTCCCTACAATTAATAATGCAAATAATTAGCTCAAATAATTCAAATTAATTAAAATAAGAATTTTTGGTCAAATTAAGCACAATTATCAAAAACGGGAAAATACCGGACAATTAAGCACAATTTCCCGATTAAATTCGGTACAATAAACTAAGTGAAGTGAATAAAATATTGACTCATCAGGGAATGATTGGGGGAAGCTAGCCACTTATCCATCACCTGCCAACATAGCTGTGGTGAAAGAATTCTACACCAATGCAAAGAAGATTGGTGATTATCCAGCTGAGAATTATTTGGGCTATGTTAGAGGCCATGCTATCAGGTATGATCCTGACTCCATCAATAACTTTCTGGATACTGTGTGGGCTGGTGAGCAATGCCAGTTTGCTCTTAGCATGGAGGAAGGTGCTGACTTTGAGGATGTTGAGAGAGTATTGTGCATACCTGGAGGACACTTCCAAAGGAATAGATCTGGAGCAGTGGTTAACATTAGGAGGACAGACTTGACTCCTCTTGCAAAGTATTGGATGGCATTTTCTCATGCCAACATTCAGCCATGCTCACATGTGTCAGATATCACTCTCAGCAGGGCATTATTCATCTATTGTGCTATCAGAAACTTGAATGTTAATATTGGGCAGGTGATAGCTGATGAGATTAGTGTGTGTGCTAACACCTCAAACAACAAAGCACCACTGGGACATCCTTCTTTGATCACTCACCTTTGCAAGCTAGCTGGGGTGGATACTTCTGTTCCACCATTTGAGAGGCCAAGAAAAGCTATAGATGAGGCCTATTACAGACAGTACAGTGGAGGTGAGGAGGCAGCCCAGCCAGTTCCACCACGCCAGGCTCGTAGAGAGAGAAGGCCAGCACAGGGCAGGACTTCTGCTGATACTCATGAGGCAGAACCATTCCAGATGAGGGACATGTATATGTCTCTTATAGGTGCTCAGTTGCAGTCCATCCACAGAGGGCAGGTGGCCACGGCTGAGATGATAGTGGGGATGTATGATACCCCTCCAGCACACAGGTGGACTATGGATGAATTCCATAATGTGGTAGCTTGGCCAGAAGAACCATGGCATGGAGGAGCTGAAGCAGCTGAAGCTTCAGCCCGAGACATGGATGAAGATGAAGCTGAGAAGGAGGATGCGTTTGATGATGATGATGATGAGGAAGAAGAGGAAGATACAGAGGACAGCTCAGACTGATGAGGAGCTGAGATAGCATTTACTGATGAATGTTATCATATGATTATGCTTTTGTGGTTTAAGTTTTCTGAACTTATTTGTTTTTGTTTTTAGATTAGGGTTTGATGTACTCTATTTGAAACCTGGTTTCTTGTGATGGTTTGCTATTAACTGTGATTGTGTGATAAGTAATGCTGAATGATGCTTATGGTTAATTGATGTTGAGATGATGTGCACATTAAAATGCTTATATAGGTGATTCACAAGCTTTGTGAACAAATGCATAATATCATGATTGTGATTGTGAAATTAAGCAGGATGTGCATGTCAAATGTGAATGAGCTTATATGTGAGGTTTTGAGCTCCAGAGTTGTTATTGTTGAATGCTATTACTTTGCAAGCATGAATGACTTTGCCCAGGTTTTCTATGATTGAATCAATTGCTTGTTTTGCATCATATGATCAAAGGCCGTGTTGTTGAAACCCATTTTTATTGGCCAAATTCATAAAGTTAGCCTTCTAAAAGAGAACACGTTGTGTTCTATCCTTTGAACCCTTAGCCTTAAATATACACTGAACACCCTTGATTGAAAATCTTTACCTTGAGTTAAGTAGAAGATCTTGTGTGGTATTGTTAAATGTTCAAGTTTGGGGTTATTGGGGAAACATGAAAAAGGAAAAAGCATTGAGCTAACAGCTAAAAAGTAAGAATATGTAAAGAAAAGAAAAGAAAAAGAAGCAAAGCTCAATGCAAATGCAAAAGCAAAGGCAAAAGAAAGTTGGGAATGAATAAGAAGATTGTGTTGTTATGATTCTCTTAACTCAAGGATTTTGTGATCCAGAAAAACCAATTTTCTTGTTAGCCCAGCCACATTATAAGCCATTGAAAAGTCCTTGTGATGATGCATGCTTGTGAGTGTATTTGATTGTGGTTAAATGAAAGGCAAAGTTGATTCATGTGACATTGTGATAGTGGAGTGAATGAGTGAAACACTTTACCTCTTATACACTTGTGTGTTGAGTGAAACACTTTACCTAGTGAGGAAATATTCCATAAGCACATGAACATCCATGCTTAATTGATTGATCATTCATGAAAAATAGCATTTGTTGGAATTTAAATGACTTTGTGAACACTAAAGCATGTGCACATCTTGATTGAACTCTTGGTCTTAAGTTTGAGTGAAGTTATTACTTATCTTGAAAAGAGGATTTTGAATGAGTAAACCATCATATGAATTGGTTGGAGATGGAGTTACATTTTGTTTGCTTGAGGACAAGCAAAGTTCTAAGTTTGGGGTTGTGATAACAGTTGAAAAACTGTTATTTTCATGCTTAAAAGTGATACTAAAAGCAACCTTTAGACTTAGAAACTAGCTTGAAATCATGCATTTTGTTTATATTTTCAGAAATAAGAGAGCTGGACAGGTTTATGCTTGATTTGAGTATTTTTGTGCAGGTTTTGAGGTGAATTTGGTGAAAGAAGTGAAGAATGAGAGAGAGGACATTAGAAAAGACAAGAAAGAGTGCAAAAAGGAGAAGTCGAAGGCACTGCTCAGCGGCAAACTACCGCTGAGCGGCACTCAAGAGATGGCGTTGGAACCGCTGAGGGGCAAATGGCCGCTGAGGGGAAGAAAGAAGACGCGTAACCACCGCTGAGCGGTAAATGGCGCTGAGCGGCACTTTTCGGGCTTGGGCTTTTGTAATCTTTTGTAACTCTAGATTAGTATATAAGGGCTTGCACGTCCTTTAGTTAGGTATCTTTGGCAGAAACGAGGCAAACACTCTCTCTTTCACCCCTTTGAAGGAGGATCTTGGATGCTCAGGCTACCTCTTCACCTTTATTGGGTTTATTCTTTCATACTTTCATTGTTATTCATCTAGGTTCACCATGAATATGGTGAACTAAACCTTGTATGTTTGTTGGGGAATCAATGTAATCTCTTGAAGCTCTCATATATGGATTTGTTGAATACATCTTTGAATTAAGACATATGCTTTCTTTTCATCATTAGTTAGGGTTTTTCCTCTTTGCTCAATGCTTGCATTGTTTAACTCATTCTAATGCATGATTATTGGTTTTGTTGATACGGACACGTACGGGGAAATCTAGATCCGGGGAATTTCTCCCAATATTTTACTGACAATATTATATTGGTTGCCTTAAGCTCCTGCGGTAATGAACTAATCATTAGGAATGCTAGGAATTGTATGAACTATTTGATTAGGGAGAAGCCATCTAGAATGGTACATTAGTGAGTGGCATTAACAATGATGATTTGAATGATGAATTCCTAAAATATATGAGAGTGGATGAGATGAAATTGACCCCCAACAACATATTCATTCATATATTCCATTGAAAGTGTTTATCTTTTGTCTTT
Source organism: Vigna umbellata (assembly GCF_029865625.1). Lineage (NCBI taxonomy): Eukaryota > Viridiplantae > Streptophyta > Magnoliopsida > Fabales > Fabaceae > Vigna > Vigna umbellata. Next base: position 29,968,545 of record NC_142166.1, read on the forward strand.
GCCATTGATCAAAATTCATGCATACATGTTTATTTTCTGTCTTGCATTTTAAACCCAAATATTTCGTTTGTAAGTCTTAGTTAATCAAGAAACCACATAACTAAACTAGGCCGTGAGTCCTTTGGGAAGAACGATACTTGGTCTTACCAAGTTTTATTACTTGAACGATTCGGTCATACTTGCCGATTGTGAAACAAGTTTGTGACATCATATTTTGGTGCTTACAAATTTGTCCATCAGAGAGTAGGTCATGTGTGGGAACGGCAGGAGGTCCTAGTCCTTAGGAGTACTTTGGACTGATAGGGCTAACCTCGGGTGGCAGCTGTTGAGTGTTTCCTAGTTATCACATCACCCGGGTGCACGAACGCCTGTAGATACACGGATTCATACAGTCTGGACGGTCTGTCTAATGAGAGTTTTTGGATGATTATATGTGTTGAGATATTCTTGTATTGCTGGTATGTGTATTTGTATGTTTGATGTATGAATTAAATTATATAAGCTTACCCTGTGTTCTTTCCTTGTGTTGTCTTGTACCTGTACGTCCGTCCTGTCAATGCAATGATCATCCGTGTGGATGTGAGCAGAGGAAGACACTCTTTTGGAGGAGGTGGTAGAAGAAGAGAATAACGTGGAAGTAGAAGTGAAGGCCGAGACTTAGATCGTTCATTAGAATTAAGCATTCTTAGACTTTATGACGTTCGGTTATTGGTTTTTGTAAAACCGTTCGTCCTGAACCCTTATCACTTCTGTATTAAATTGTTAAACTCTGTATTGTTGTGACGTTCGGCTTTTGATAGCTGATTGCTGATTTAAGACTGCACTGTTTGATTATATAATGTGATTAATTCTAATTTATGGTTATTACTATATTTTGGGATGTTACATTAGTGGTATCGGAGCAGTTTTGTTCTCTTAAGGACATTGTAGGTTATGAGTACACTATGTTTTTGCTGTGTGTGATGAGTCAATATTTTTTCAATTTCACTTAACTTATTGTACCGAATTTAATCGGAGAATTGTGCTTAATTGTCCGGTATTTTTCCGTTTTTGATAATTGTGCTTAATTTGACCAAAAATTCTTATTTTAATTAATTTGAATTATTTGAGCTAATTATTTACATTATTAATTGTAGGGAAATTGTTGGATAATATTTGGGACATTTGGAGGTGAAAAGAAATGCCACATCAATTATATTTTAAAATAAAATGAGAGAGGAGGTGTGGATTTCGTTTTTTTAGGGGTGCACATGGAGATGGGCCGGAATTAAGAGCACATGCGGGGATTAATTTTGGAGCTGTGCGGAACTGAAGTGGAGGTGCACGCAGAAGCACAAGTCCAGCAACTTCCACATCCCACATTTGTCTAGTGTCCAATCCAGCAGCAACAGCCACGTAAGAGGGGGTGTGTCCAGCTGAAGCAAGGAAGCAGGCGGCCCACATCTTCATTTTTCCAGCACAATTCAAGCGTCCAAGAAGTGGCAAAAAGAAGTGGTCCAGCAGGAGCAGATGTCACGCGTCCCAGCACCAACACAGCCTTCAAGCACACGCACACGCTAGCAGCAAAAAGGGAGGTGCTTGGAGAAGAATATGGTGTCACGGGCTGGTCCAGAAGAACGTCCAGCACCTGGACCCCTGCTGCAACCTAGGAAGAGGACATTTTAAGTTCACGTTTTTTGGCTTGGAAAAAGGGGGGACGTGCGTGGAAGCCGCCACCCTCACGGAGTGATTATTTTGGCTGGAATTCTCGGAGAGAAAACTGGTTGGAGGGCAACGAGCAGGGGGGTGCGTGCAGCTGCCACAGAGAAGAAGCTTTTGGTTGAATTTTATTGAGTACAGTTTCCAGAGGTTTTGCTTGTATTTTAATGCTGAACCAAGAATCATTTTATTATTATTTTACACCTTGGAAAGCATTAACCGAAGTAGCCTTGTTCATTTGCTGTTAACGCTTTCATCTAATGCCATTTCACTTTGAATTGCATTTAATGTTTCGTTTGTTTCTTGTATCTTTGTTTTATTCCATGAGCTTTGTCACTTCTACACGGTTGAACTAAATAATTGCTGGAGTGGAAAGAGTATAATATTTGTTCAATTGCTTCAAGGGAAGATTAAGTCTTTGGTTTTGCTAGAATAAAGTATAATATGTGTAGGAAGTGGTCACGGCATTTTGCACACATATCAATCTTTAAAAATCAGAAAAGCATTGTCTAGAAGCATGGCATATGAGGTGATGAATAAAAAAATGAAGGTGGAAACTAGATGGTATTAGGTGTCACGGTTTTGAAAGGAAGAAGGAAGAGGGGTCTTGGCTTTTGAATTCTGCACGGTTCTTACCCCTTCTTCCAGAGAGTTTCTGTAACATCCCAAAATTATACAGTCATCAAACTATATATTTAGAATAATCACATGTATCAATAAAGCAAAACAGTCTTAAAGAAAAAGGGAATCAGAGATTCAAAAGTGGCCGAACGGCCTAATATATATATAAACACAGATGAATTCAAGAGCGTTTACAAAAGAATGAGGACGAACGGTTTACAAAACAATTACCTAACGTCCTAATATTTACCACCAACAAAAGGGCGCTCGCTCACAGCGGCCCGATATCCTAAATATTTTAACTAAAAACCGAACGCGCTACTGTTCGGCCTTCACTTCAACCTCAACTAAATTTTCTTCAGCAGGGATCCCATCTTCCAGTGTTTGCTCCAGAGACACATCTCCCCCTGCTCACATCCACACGGATGATCATTGCATTTGACAAGACGGATGTACATAACCAGACAACACAATGGAAAGTGCAAGGGTAAGCTTATTGAATTTAATTCAAGTCAAACAGATATTTCATACTTAACAAATTCAGCAAGTACATTCACAGCATATACATTCAATTCATACATAAATTTCATCCAAAATCCTAATACTAGACCGACCGTCCGGACTGTATGAATCCTGTGTAGCTAAGGCGTCCGTGCACTCAGGTGGGGTAACTGGAATGCTCATCAGTAGCCACCTGAGGTTAGTCTGTTCTGTCCAAGTTACAGTTATGGACTGGACCTCCTGCCATTCCCACGCATGACATACTCCTCTCTACTTGAGAACGAGCACTCACGGAATATCAGGATGAACCACCATCTAAGCTTACCACATTCATACTTACAAATCTCAATTTCCAACCAAGAGTCGTTCCTCCCTGGAACGCTCGTTCAAAATCCACAACCGTTTATTTCATCTCATATAATGTTCATCATTCATAATCTTTCACTTTTATTTTCACTTTTATACAGATGGACGATCTGTATTAACACGGGTGCTCGACACTGTCGGTCGACCCAAATGGACGAACTGTATTAAGAAGGTTGCTCGACACTATCGGTCGACACAGATGGATGATCTGTATTACCAAGGGTGCTCGACACTGTTGATCGCCACAGATGAAGGATCAGTATTACAAGGATGCTCGACACTGTCGGTCGACACAGATGGATGATCTGTATTACCAAGGGTGCTCGACACTGTTGATCGACACAGATGAAGGATCTGTATTACAAGGATGCTCGACACTGTCGGTCGACACAGATGGATGATCTGTATTACCAAGGGTGCTCGACACTGTTGATCGACACAGATGAAGGATCTGTATTACAAGGATGCTCGACACTGTCGGTCGACACAGATGGATGATCTGTATTACCAAGGGTGCTCGACACTGTTGATCGACACAGATGAAGGATCTGTATTACAAGGATGCTCGACACTGTCGGTCGACACAGATGGATGATCTGTATTACCAAGGGTGCTCGACACTGTTGATCGACACAGATGAAGGATCTGTATTACAAGGATGCTCGACACTGTCGGTCGACACTATTCATTATGAACTCTAAGTAGAAGACCGACACAACACATACTCAACCAGAATTCTTCCCAAATGAAAGAGTTCAACTATTTCAAAGGAGTTACTGAAAATACCGATCGGTCAAAGACCGTTTCGACATCGAACGTTCATTATCATAGAATTTCATACTTAAATTCAACTTACGGTAAACACATTTTTCAGTATAACTTTCATACATTTAATTAACCCTATCATAGTATATCCCAATAATTCTCATGCATCGAATCATAATCATATACCAAAAATCCAATATCAAAATCATACTGCATACAAATTTACAGAACGTTCATACAGTACAACGCATCTAATTCACAAACATTCATACATCACAGTATAACACAAGAACTAAATCTAATAAGCTTCCCTTACCCGAATTAAGCAGTGTGCGTTCGTTCTTCAGAAAGAAAACAAGATTCCAGTATACTCTTCTACCCTTAACGTTCAAACTCAAAAAAAAACTCCTCAAACCGTTTTAGAATCCAAAACTGTTCGGTTTGATGGAAAGCTCACGGTGCAGGGATGGTTCTCACGGTGCTGAAACGTGAACGGAGCAGCGTAGGGTGAGTTACAGAAGAGAGAAGGAGAGGGGTTCTAGAGAGAAGGAGAAGAAAAATGGAGATTTTGAATTTCTGAGGAAGATGAAAGTGCACGCAGAGGAGGGGAAGAGTGTTTCAGAAAAATTTAATTCTCTTACCAAATCATACGGACGTTCCTTCCTGTGCTGACACCTGGCTTCCAGAATTGAGTGCAGAACCTTTCGATGTGACATATGTCAGAGAGATTCAGAGAATGAAAGTGCACATTAGTGGCACCGCACGTGGGGGGCGTGGGTGTATTAATGAGGACACAGTGGCATTAAATGGGGCGTGACAATCCCCCTAACTACAAAAATTTTCGTCCTCGAAAATTAAATCTTACCGGGGAAGAGGTGAGGGTATAAATCCTTCATAGCGTCTTCCACTTCCCAGGTAGAGTCGCCCGTCTTTTCGTCCCACACTACTTTCACCAACCGAACGTCCTTTCCCTTATAGAATTTAGTGCGAACGTCTTCAACTCGAACTGGCTTCATCTTTATCGTTCGGTCTTGTTGAAGACGAACGTTCTCTAGCTCCAATATGTGCGAGGGATCTGCTATGTATTTGCGGAGTTGGGAAACATGGAACACCGGATGAAGGTTGGATAGTTGAGGAGGCAAGGCTAGCTCGTACGCTACTGGTCCAATCTTCCTTAGAATTTGATACGGCCCCACGAACTTGGGAGATAATTTCTTTGGTCGTAACGCCCTGCCTACTCCAGTAGTTGGATTCAGTCTCAGGAAAACGTGATCGCCAGCTTCGAACTCCAAGGGTCGTCTCCTCTTATCTGCGTATGACTTCTGCCTGCTTCTGGACGTCTTCAACCTCTCTTGAATTAATTTCACCTTTTCAGTCGTTTGTTGAACGAGCTCGGGTCCAGTCAATATGTTTTCTCCTTCTTGAAACCAGCAAAGTGGGGTGCGGCATTTACGTCCATACAGGGCTTCAAAAGGAGCCATTCCAATGCTTGACTGGAAGTTGTTGTTGTAGGTGAACTCTACTAACGGCAGGACTTCATCCCAAACGCCCATGTGATCGAGTACGCACGTTCGCAATAAATCTTCAAGCGTCTGAATTGTTCTCTCAGATTGACCGTCCGTCTGAGGATGATATGCTGAACTCATTTGGAGTCTGCTGCCCAGTTCGCTTTGCAACGACTGCCAAAACCGAGAGGTGAACCTGGTGTCTCGGTCAGAAATGATGCTGGACGGCACTCCATGTAGACGAACGATCTCCTTGATGTAGAGCTTTGCCAAGTTAGTCAACGACATCTTCAGGTTGACAGCTAGGAAGTGAGCACTCTTTGTTAGACGATCCACTATCACCCAAATAGAATCGAGATTCTTGACTGTGCGAGGTAAGTGAGTCACGAAGTCCATTGAAATGCTATCCCACTTCCATTCGGGAATCTCCAAAGGTTGTAGTAGGCCGCCCGGCCTCTGATGCTCCGCCTTCGCTCGCTGACAGGTCAAACAAGACGCCACAAAACGAGCGATGTCATTCTTCATTCCCGGCCACCAAAATGACTTTCTGAGATCTTGATACATCTTAGTCATGCCAGGATGGATGCTAAGACGGCTGTGATGCCCTTCTTCCAATATAATTCGCTTCAGATCTCCATCATTTGGAACGCACGTCCTACCCATATAGCGTAATAGGCCGTCCGTCCCAGCATTGAATTCCTTTGCTTGATCTGTGCCGAGCGCGTCTCTTATCTTCACCAATTCTTCATCTTCAAGCTGCTTCGTTCTGATCCGTTCAAATACTTCACTGGATATCCTAAGGTTACAGCATTTGATGCTGTCCGGTTCCAAATTGAACTGCAACCTTAGGTCTCTAAAGCTCTCCACCAAGTTCAACTCACGTACCATCATGGACGACAGATGCACCACCTTCCTGCTCAATGCGTCCGCCACAACGTTCGCTTTACCAGGATGATAAAGCAACTCGAAGTCATAGTCCTTCAAGAACTCAAGCCACCTCCTTTGTCTCATGTTTAGTTCCTTTTGATCGAAGAGGTACTTGAGGCTCTTGTGATCGCTGAAGACTTGGAAAACGGATCCATACAAGTAGTGCCTCCAAATCTTCAAGGCAAAGACGACCGCTGCCAGCTCCAGGTCGTGCGTTGGATAATTCCTCTCATGTACCTTCAATTGCCGAGAGGCATACGCCACCGCTCGTCTTTCTTGCATCAATACACAGCCCAAACCTTGGTGGGACGCATCTCAGTAGACTTCAAAAGGTTTGGCCGTGTCCGGAATTACTAGAACTGGAGCGCTCGTCAACTTCTGCTTCAGCTCTTGGAAGCTAGATTCACACCGATCGGTCCAAGCGAACGGGTGATCTTTCCTGGTCAGTTGCGTTAACGGTGCTACTATCTTAGAAAACCCTTCTATAAAACGCCTATAGTAGCCCGCAAGTCCCACAAAGCTTCTAACTTCAGTAACCGAGCGCGGACTCTCCCATTCCAAGACCGCTCGTACTTTGACTGGATCAACTGAAATTCCACCCTCGGATACAACGTGACCCAAGAACTGTACTTCCTTCATCCAAAATTCACATTTAGATAACTTAGCGTACAACTCTTTTTCTCTCAACACTCCAAGTACCAACCTCAAATGCTCTTCGTGCTCTTCACAGTTCTTGGAGTAGATGAGAATATCATCAATAAATACCACTACGAATTTATCCAAATACGGCCCAAAGATGCGGTTCATATAGTCCATAAAAACTGCTGGAGCGTTCGTCACGCCGAACGGCATCACTACGTACTCATAGTGTCCGTACCGAGATCTAAAGGCCGTCTTCTGAATGTCTTCATCTTTAACTCGAATCTGATGGTAGCCCGATCTTAGATCAATCTTTGAGAAGACGCTCGCTCCATGCAATTGATCCAGTAGATCGTCAATCCGAGGCAGTGGGTATTTATTCTTGATGGTCAGCTTATTTAATTGACGATAGTCAATACAAAGCCGAGAGCTGCCATCCTTCTTCTTCACCAATAACACGGGCGCTCCCCAAGGTGACACGCTTGGACGGATGAACCTCTTGTCCATCAATTCTTCAATTTGCTTCTTAAGCTCAACCAATTCAGCGGGTGCCATTCTATATGGTTGAACGGATATGGGAGTCGCGGTCGTTACCAGATCAATGGTAAACTCAACTTCACGAACGGGAGGCAATCCAGGCACCTCATCCGGGAAGACGTCCGGGAATTCATCTACTACCGAACGTGCTTCTCTCCACTTAGAATGCGTTCGTTCAGAACCTTCAGATTTATTATCCGCGTGAGTCATGATTAGAAAGCAACTGGCGCCTTCCATTATATCTTCCCTCAACTGACCGAGCGTCACATTCAAGTCTTCTTCATAATCTTCAGGAAAAATCAATTCCTTGGCTCCACAATCTATGAGAATGTGATTGGTAGTCAGCCAATCCATTCCCAGAATCACTTCTAAGTCCTTGAGAGGCAAACATATTAGGTTCACCTTGTATCTACGCCCTTCAACCTCAAAAGGACATCTAACACATACTGTAGACGTTCTCACCTCACCAGCCGCTGGGGTTGACACCACCAAGTCGAACTGCATTTCACTCTCTGCTAACCCCAGTTTTTCAACGCACGCCTTCGAGATGAAGGAGTGTGTTGCCCCCCGAATCATACAACACGCAGCAAGGTATTCCATGAACTAAGCAGGTACCAGTGACGAGCGTACCTGAGCTCGCTGCCTCCGCTCCAGTGATCGCATACACACGTCCAACAGCTTGGGCTCGTCCACTTCTCCCTTGCTGGTTCCTCCCAGCGTTCGGCGGCCTTATTACAGCGCGTCCGCCCATATTGCATTCACTCTCCAGATGTCCATTTCTTCTGCACCGATTACAATACTTTCCTCCAATCAATTGAGGGCATGATGATCTAAAATGAGGTCCTCCACACTGGAAACATCTAACCGGCCCCTGTTGGTTTGCTTGTTCAGCAACTACCATAGCTTGCGAACCACTTGACTGAGCTGGACGAGCGTATGGGGTCCTGTTCCGACCCTGATTGGGTCTCGACAGAATTGGTCCTCTTGACACCTGTAATTTCTTCTGTTGTTCTGCCTCAGCCATATTTTTCTCTAACACTTTAGCCCTCTCAACCATTGCAGGGAACGAACGGATACACAGGCTGGAAATCAGTACCTTCAAATCACTCCTCAGCCCATTTTCAAATTTTCTGCATTGCCACTCCTCACTGGTTGCCATGGTGTTGAAACGAACCAAGTGTTTAAACTTGTTCGTATATTCAGAAACTGACTTCCCTCCCTGTACCAATTGCAGAAATTCCACTTCCTTAGCAAAACGAACGCTATCCGGAAAGTACTCCTCATAGAACTTGCCTCTGAATACTTCCCAGTTAATAGGACTGTGAGCGTCCGTCAATAAAGCCTTCACGCTCGCCCACCAATGGCTTGCTTCTCCAGTAAGTAAATACTCCGTGAAAGCCAAACGATTCTCATCTGGACACCTCTTAGCATTATAAATTCTTTCCATGTCCTGCAGCCACTGATCTGCCTCATCCGGGAGGCCCTTCCCACTAAACTTGGCTGGATGGTGTTGAAGAAAATTCTCCAAACTCCACTCGGTATGATGAACAGCACTGGAAGAGGACGCTCCTGGCGTGCCTCTGGTGGCAGCGATGAGTTCCATTAATTGTCTCTGAGTAGCTTCGGAGTTCTCGCGTGCGGCCTCAAGACTTCTTAAAGCAGCTGCGTTCTGCTCCATTAGTGTAGCGTTTTGTTGTTGCAACCGTTCGATCACAGTTTCCAACAATCTGGCACTGTCGGACGTATCTGATCCATTGGGTGGTGGAGGAGGAGGAAGTCTAGGCGCCATTTGTTCTCTGAGCCAGAGAAAAACGAACGTTAGAAATGTTTAAGAGTTAAAAACAATAACTCACCAAACATATAATAAGCACACAGCAAAAACACAGTGCACTCATATCCTACAGTGTTTTTTTTATAGAACAAAACTGCTCTGATACCAATAATGTAACATCCCAAAATTATACAGTCATCAAACTATATATTTAGAATAATCACATGTATCAATAAAGCAAAACAGTCTTAAAGAAAAAGGGAATCAGAGATTCAAAAGTGGCCGAACGGCCTAATATATATATAAACACAGATGAATTCACGAGCGTTTACAAAAGAATGAGGACGAACGGTTTACAAAACAATTACCGAACGTCCTAATATTTACCACCAACAAAAGGGCGCTCGCTCACAGCGGCCCGATATCCTAAATATTTTAACTAAAAACCGAACGTGCTACTGTTCGGCCTTCACTTCAACCTCAACTAAATTTTCTTCAGCAGGGATCCCATCTTCCAGTGTTTGCTCCAGAGACACATCTCCCCCTGCTCACATCCACACGGATGATCATTGCATTTGACAAGACGGATGTACATAACCAGACAACACAATGGAAAGTGCAAGGGTAAGCTTATTGAATTTAATTCAAGTCAAACAGATATTTCATACTTAACAAATTTAGCAAGTACATTCACAGCATATACATTCAATTCATACATAAATTTCATCCAAAATCCTGATACTAGACCGACCGTCCGGACTGTATGAATCCTGTGTAGCTAAGGCGTCCGTGCACTCGGGTGGGGTAACTGGAATGCTCATCAAGTAGCCACCTGAGGTTAGTCTGTTCTGTCCAAGTTACAGTTATGGACTGGACCTCCTGCCATTCCCACGCATGACATACTCCTCTCTACTTGAGAACGAGCACTCACGGAATATCAGGATGAACCACCATCTAAGCTTACCACATTCATACTTACAAATCTCAATTTCCAACCAAGAGTCGTTCCTCCCTGGAACGCTCGTTCAAAATCCACAACCGTTTATTTCATCTCATATAATGTTCATCATTCATAATCTTTCACTTTTATTTTCACTTTTATACAGATGGACGATCTGTATTAACACGGGTGCTCGACACTGTCGGTCGACCCAAATGGACGAACTGTATTAAGAAGGTTGCTCGACACTATCGGTCGACACAGATGGATGATCTGTATTACCAAGGGTGCTCGACACTGTTGATCGCCACAGATGAAGGATCAGTATTACAAGGATGGTCGACACTGTCGGTCGACACAGATGGATGATCTGTATTACCAAGGGTGCTCGACACTGTTGATCGACACAGATGAAGGATCTGTATTACAAGGATGCTCGACACTGTCGGTCGACACAGATGGATGATCTGTATTACCAAGGGTGCTCGACACTGTTGATCGACACAGATGAAGGATCTGTATTACAAGGATGCTCGACACTGTCGGTCGACACAGATGGATGATCTGTATTACCAAGGGTGCTCGACACTGTTGATCGACACAGATGAAGGATCTGTATTACAAGGATGCTCGACACTGTCGGTCGACACTATTCATTATGAACTCTAAGTAGAAGACCGACACAACACATACTCAACCAGAATTCTTCCCAAATGAAAGAGTTCAACTATTTCAAAGGAGTTACTGAAAATACCGATCGGTCAAAGACCGTTTCGACATCGAACGTTCATTATCATAGAATTTCATACTTAAATTCAACTTACGGTAAACACATTTTTCAGTATAACTTTCATACATTTAATTAACCCTATCATAGTATATCCCAATAATTCTCATGCATCGAATCATAATCATATACCAAAAATCCAATATCAAAATCATACTGCATACAAATTTACAGAACGTTCATACAGTACAACGCATCTAATTCACAAACATTCATACATCACAGTATAACACAAGAACTAAATCTAATAAGCTTCCCTTACCCGAATTAAGCAGTGTGCGTTCGTTCTTCAGAAAGAAAACAAGATTCCAGTATACTCTTCTACCCTTAACGTTCAAACTCAAAAAAAAAACTCCTCAAACCGTTTTAGAATCCAAAACTGTTCGGTTTGATGGAAAGCTCACGGTGCAGGGATGGTTCTCACGGTGCTGAAACGTGAACGGAGCAGCGTAGGGTGAGTTACAGAAGAGAGAAGGAGAGGGGTTCTAGAGAGAAGGAGAAGAAAAATGGAGATTTTGAATTTCTGAGGAAGATGAAAGTGCACGCAGAGGAGGGGAAGAGTGTTTCAAAAAAATTTTATTCTCTTACCAAATCATACGGACGTTCCTTCCTGTGCTGACACCTGGCTTCCAGAATTGAGTGCAGAACCTTCCGATGTGACATATGTCAGAGAGATTCAGAGAATGAAAGTGCACATTAGTGGCACCGCACGTGGGGGGCGTGGGTGTATTAATGAGGACACAGTGGCATTAAATGGGGCGTGACAGTTTCTCGGCAATTGATGTGGAGTGGAAGAAGTGAAGCGGTGTTGAATGGAGAATGGGCACAGACACTTGGCTGGCTGCAAGAAAAGTGTGAGTGTGCACACGGAAATGAGACTCTCGGTCTTTATTCCAGCAAAGGGAGAGCTCCAATAAGTTTTCGGTTTTTCTTTATTTATAATTGCACTGAGAATGTTTTATAGTCTATACATTGAATTGCATTTAGCTTGGAAGCACCCTGCTCAATTTATTTCAGTTTATTGTTCACGCATTTTATTTTAAGTGTTACATCCGTGATGAATTTCATTTTCTTTATTAGCTAATTGTTGCAAATTTACATTGAATGATGATTTATCCTTGCACTTCAAGATGTTTACTTAAGCTGAATTGGAATTTTATTTTCGCTGCTTGGTGTTTAAATTGCATTCGTAGTTGCATTTCACTAACATAAGATGTGTTTTCGGATTTATCAATTGCAATTCAATTCGATCATGAGTTGTCTTAATTATTTATTGCATTTAATTTAGTTCATCCGTATTCACAAAATCTGCACCATTCCCCCACTACGTGTTTGTCCTAAGACCCGAACCACATTTGGTCCTTGAGAGACGACCTAGGAGTCACTGCCTAGTATATACTGCATTCCTTTATGCACAACTTTTGTGGGAGGTGCGACCCTCTCATCAGTGTGCTTATTGTGTGTTTAATGAGTTACTCTTAAACTCCTTGAACATGACTAACGCTCGTTTTTCTCTGTTTCCCAGAGAACAAATGGCACCTAGACTCCCTCCTGTAACACCCAAATAATTTAAAGGGTATATTACTTATAGTAAAGACTAAATTAATTTGATATCTGATATAAACAATCAAACTTTATTTCAATTCTTTCAAAGTACAATTCCAAACTTACAAACTTTAAACATTATAGTCTTCACCACTTAACATAAATTTGAAATTTAACTTGTAAGTCTTACACAACATATTTTTCCAATGCAAATTTATTCTTTTTACAAAAATCCCTGAAAGTTTTTCCCCGCATCTCTCTCATCATCTTTAAGCTTTTTCAACCGCATCTGCAACATTATCTGCTCACATATAACATGAGTTATATGATCATAGCACAAACAAATAAGGGTAAGCCAACCATATCATACAATCATTAAACTTAATTATAATATAAATGTTTCAATCATATATTTCCACAATTTATAAATACCATTATCCCGATGTCATTAATCCATTTTTTTTTCTTCAAAATCCTCTTTCCCATTTTCATAAACCTTACAAGTATACCATGCTTACTCACGAAGCCTTATGGTCAGACCGCTCTCTGCCTGCTTCTTTAAGCCTTACCTGTATACTATGTCTTACTCTCTGAAGCCTTATGGTCAGACCCCTCTCTGCCTGCTTCTATAAAACTTACGAATCATATGTTTATGTCAAAGCCTTATGGTCAGACCATTTTCTGCCTGCTTTCATAAACCTCAGGTGTTACTTAGCTCATATCAAGCTCTCATGGTATAACTCGAACACACTACTCCCGGTAGTAAACATCATTTCATAAGTAATGATTTCTTATATCTACTCCAACATTTCATGAAATCAACAATTCATACCCTCTTATCCACCTAACTCAATCATGTTCATTCTTTAATCATGAATTCATAATAACCCGTTTTGGTGTCAATAAATTAAACATATTGCCAAATATCAATACTTCATATTATAAACTCATTTTGCCCATAACGAGTATAACTCAACATATTTTCACCAAACAAAGATCATAGATCAGCCAAAATACATCAACATATCTTAGGAACTACATATTAAAGTCTGGGCTCAATGTAACGATAAATGAAATATATATATGAAGATTTTACCATGATAACTTTATGCATCTACAATTAACTTGTTTTATTTTATTTTCATCCTAGTAGAAATCTTTCTTTACCCCAATTGGTCACCGGAGAGGACCCCGATGTCTGAACGCATCAAACTCACCTTCGACGCCAGCACATATGACTAGTCACAACTGACTGGACCAGGCCAGGGCTGCTCTATGATCAGGGATGTGCCAACTCAGGTTTTTAAGGTTCCTCTATCCTACCAACAAATAAGGCCCTCAATAATTAATTGAATTTATTTAAATTATCTATCCTGTTCTCTTATGCTCTAAATCTGAAATGCCAATTTTTAATATTTTCAATTCCTCTCACGGTAACCTCAAACAATATTTGTACATCTATTTAATACCTATATACAAGCTATTACAGAACCCTTACTCCAGACCTTCCAATCAAGATCAATTTCAGCCAACAAACTCATTCAAAACAGATTGAATTCATTACATCACAACATGTACAATTTCACAGTTTCAGTTATAACATTCAATATAATAAAAGTCATAAAATAGTTTCACAAGAGCACACCAGTTCAATATTCATATGCATATATTTTTATAAAATTAAATTCATACAAAATAATTAGCTCTCCTTACCATAATAATATTAATATAAAAATTCAGGGGAAACAAGAAGTTGAATCTGGCAGAGCCGGTTAGACAACTTCTCATCCTTCCAGAAAGATGCAATAACAATAAAAAAATAGATAAAACAATAAAATTTATGGGGAAACAAGAAGTTGAATCTGGCAGAGCCGGTTAGACAACTTCTCATCCTTCCAAAAATACAATATAAATAAGAAGTAAAAAGTATGGGGAAACAAGAAGTTGTATCTGGCAGAGCCGGTTAGACAACTTCTCGTCCTTCCAAAATAAAGATATAAGAAACAAAAAAAGCTTTGGGGAAACAAGAAGTTGAATCTGGCAGAGCCGGTTAGACAACTTCTAATCCATCCAAAAATACAAACATAAACCACTAATAATATACCAATGATATAACATAATCAATATCACAATTTTACAACTATCACACTTGGATCTAAACACAAAAGCATGTTCTCATTCAAATTTCAAGGTCATGCAGAAACAAAATACTTCATATTCAAAATTTAAAATCACACAAAAGCAAAATATTTCATATTCAAGACTCAAGATAATACGAAACGAATTGCTCAAGGTTAGCTCCCCTTACCTGATTCTCCCTCCTTTATGAATGAAGAGCACTTCTTCAGAAGCTCTCGCTGCCTTCTCTACAACTCAGATTCTATTCCTAATATCTCCTTATTTTTGGCAAAAGTCTTACCCAATTTCACTCTCCTCCCCTAAAATTTCATTTCTCACTCCTATTTATAGTTGAAGTTAGGGGTTACTGTAGCAGTACTGTAGCTGTACTACAATTACTGTAGCAGTACTGTAGTTGTACTACTATTCACTGTAGCGGTACTGTAGCTTGTACTACATTTTTCCTGTAGCAACACTGTAGCAACACATGATTCACGAGGTATTTTTACTGTAGCACTGTACATATTTTACTGTAGCACTATACGTATTTTACTGTAGCATTTTACTGTAGCATTTATACATAAAATTATTTTTTATTTCAAAAATATCTAGTATCTTAATTACAACAAGTTTCAAGGGTCTTACACCTCCTCCCCCGCAGCCCAATGAACCTGATGCGCCCAACAACGCTAGGTTGTTGGAAACAGTGATTGAGAGGCTACAACAACAGAACACCACATTAATGCAGCAGAACGCAGCTGCTCTACAGAGTTTGGAGATCATTGCTGCTACCAGGGGTACACCAGGAGCGTCCTCTTTCAACGCTACCCACTAGGCTGAGTGGAGCTTGGAAAGCTTCCTACAACACCACCCTGCCAAATTCAATGGAAAAGGTCTTCCGGATGAAGCAGATCAGTGGTTGAGAGGTATGGAAAGAATCTACAACGCCAAAAGGTGTCCAGATGACAACCGTTTGGCGTTCACTGAATATTTATTGACTGGAGAAGCTAGCCATTGGTGGTCAAGTATGAAGATGTTACTGGCTGAAGCTCAAAGTCCCATTTCCTGGGAAGTGTTCAGGGCTAAGTTTTATGAAGAGTATTTCCCTGATAGTGTACGGTTTGCTAAAGAGGTAGAGTTCCTTCAGTTGGTGCAAGGTGGGATGTCCGTCTCGGAGTACACCAACAAATTCAAGCACCTGGTTCGTTTTAATACCATGGCTACAAGTGAAGAATGGTAATGCAGGAAGTTTCAGAATGGGCTGAGGAGTGACTTGAAAGTATTGATATCCAGCCTGTGCATTAGATTGTTCCCTGCTATGGTCGAGAGAGCCAAAGTGTTGGAGAAGAACGTTGCTGAGGCAGAGCAACAGAAGAAACAGAAAATGAGTAGGGGGCCGGTTTTATCAAGAAATACTTCGAATGTGAGAAGATCGCCATACGTTCGTCCAACCCAAGCCCCTAGTGGATCACAAGCATTGGTTACCGTCGGCCAATCTGGGCAGCAGAGGAGTGTGACTTGCTTTTAGTGTGGAGGACCGCACTACCGGTGGGCTTGTCCTCAATTATCAGTGGGAAAATATTGTAATCGTTGCAGACAGAATGGGCATTTGGAAAACGAATGCAATATGGGAGGACGAGCGGCAATGAGGCCGCTGAACGCTGGAAGAGTACAACAGGGAAGAGGTGGGCGAGCACAGGCAGTGGGGAGAGTGTATGCGATCACGGGTGCTGAAGCTGCTCGTTCAGGTACACTCATCACCAGCACTTGCATATTGTATGGAAAGCCTTGCTGTGTATTGTATGACTCGGGGGCAACTCATTCCTTCATCTCGAAGGCGTGCGTTGAGAAACTGGGGTTAGGGGAGAGTGAATTACAGTTCGATTTGGTAGTGTCAACCCCAGCGGCTGGTGGGATTAGGACATCTACAGTTTGTGTCAGATGTCCCATAGAAGTTGAGGGGCGTAGATTTAAGGTTAACCTCATTTGTTTACCCCTTCAAGACTTAGAGGTAATTCTGGGTATGGAGTGGCTGGCTACCAATCGCATTCTCATAGACTGTGGTAAGAAGGAGTTAGTCTTTCCTGATGAAGAAGAAGAGGAGTTATCAGTTACGCTCGGTCAATTGAAGGAAGACATCATGGAAGGAGCTAGCAGTTTTCTAATAATGACACATGAAGATAAAGAGGTGGGGAAAGTGAATTTTGAGCGATCGTCCAACAATGAACTCAGTGAAGGACGATCGGTTGTGGATGAATTCCCGGACGTCTTTCCGGACGAAGTTCCTGGACTACCTCCCGCTCGTGAGGTTGAGTTCACGATCGACCTAGTAACAACCGCCGCACCCATCTCTGTTCAACCTTATAGAATGACACCAGCTGAGTTGGCCGAACTCAAGAAGCAAATTGAAGAATTGATGGATAAGAAGTTCATCCGGCCGAGTGCATCACCTTGGGGAGCGCCTGTGTTATTAGTAAAGAAGAAGGATGGCAGCTCTAGACTCTGCATTGATTACAGGCAACTTAATAAGCTGACCATCAAGGACAAGTATCCACTGCCTAGGATTGACGATCTGCTGGATCAGCTACAAGGTGCGAGCGTGTTTTCAAAGATTGACTTACGGTCGGGCTATCACTAAATTAGAGTGAAGGAAGGGGACATTCAGAAGACTACCTTTCAGTCTCGTTATGGACATTATGAATATGTGGTGATGCCATTTGGGGTGACAAACGCTCCAGCAATCTTCATGGACTATATGAACCGAATCTTCAGACCGTACCTGGACAAGTTCGTGGTGGTGTTTATTGACGACATCCTCATCTACTCCAAGAGCTGTGACGAGCATGAAGACCACTTGAGGGCAGTACTGGGCGTGTTGAGGGAAAAGGAATTGTATGCCAAGCTGTCAAAGTGTGAATTTTGGATGAAGGAAGTCCAGTTTTTGGGGCACGTTGTCTTTGCCGGAAGTATCTCAGTAGATCCGGCCAAGGTGCAAGCAGTCCTGGATTGGGAGAGTCCACGTTCAGTCACGGAGGTTAGAAGTTTTGTGGGGCTCGTGGGCTACTATAGACAGTTCATTGAGGGATTCTCCAAGATAGTAGCTCCGCTGACTCATCTCACCAGGAAGGATCAACCGTTCGCCTGGACCGATCGGTGTGAGGAGAGCTTCCAGGAATTGAAGAGAAAGTTAACGAGCGCCCCAGTGTTGGTCATTCCTAACACGGCCAAACCTTTTGAAGTGTATTGTGATGCATCTTATCAAGGTTTGGGCTGCGTACTCATGCAAGAAAGGAAGGTGGTGGCATACGCTTCTAGGCAGCTGAAAGTCCACGAGAAGAATTACCCCACGCACGACTTAGAATTGGCAGCAGTCGTTTTTGCACTGAAGATTTGGAGGCATTACCTGTATGGATCTACGTTCCAAGTCTTCAGTGATCACAAGAGCCTCAAGTACCTCTTTGATCAAAAGGAGTTGAACATGAGGCAAAGGAGGTGGCTTGAGTTCTTGAAAGATTATGAGTTTGAACTACTATATCATCCCGGGAAGGCTAATGTGGTGGCGGACGCTTTAAGCAGGAAAGCAGTCAGGGTCTCGGCAATGATGGTTAAAGAGTTGAGTTTGGTGGAAAGTTTTAGGGATCTAAGGTTACAGTTTGACTTAGGATCGAACGTTATTAAATGCTGTAATCTTAGAATTTCCAGTGATGTGTTCGACCGATTCAGAAGGAAGCAGCGTGATGATGAAGACTTGGTAAAGATATTGAGTGCGCTCGGTACAGATCAGACTAAGGAGTTCAATGCTGGAACGGACGGTTTACTACGCTATATGGGTAGGACGTGCGTTCCAA
Organism: Vigna umbellata; assembly: GCF_029865625.1. Taxonomy (NCBI): domain Eukaryota; kingdom Viridiplantae; phylum Streptophyta; class Magnoliopsida; order Fabales; family Fabaceae; genus Vigna; species Vigna umbellata. Next base: position 29,987,113 of record NC_142166.1, read on the forward strand.
ACGATGGTGATCTGAAGAGAATTATCCTGGAGGAAGGGCATCACGGCCGTCTTAGCATGCATCCTGGCATGACTAAGATGTATCAAGACCTCAGGCAATCATTCTGGTGGCCGTGATGTTGCACGTTTTGTGGCATCCTGCTTAACTTGTCAGCGAGCGAAGGCTGAACACCAGAGACCAGGCGGCTTGCTGCAGCCACTGGAGATTCCAGAATGGAAATGGGATAGTATTTCGATGGATTTTGTGACTCATCTACCTCGCACACTCAAGAATCATGATTCCATCTGGGTTATAGTAGACCGATTAACTAAGAGCGCCCACTTTCTACCAGTCAACTTGAAGATGTCGATGACCAATTTGGCCAAGCTGTATATCAGAGAAATCGTTCGTTTGCATGGAGTACCCTCGAGCATCATTTCTGACCGAGACACGAGATTCACATCTCGGTTTTGGCAATCTTTGCAAGGAGAATTGGGGAGCAGCTAAAGATAAGTTCCGCCTATCACCCTCAAACGGACGACCAATCTGAGAGGACCATCCAGACGCTCGAAGATTTACTGAGGACATGCGTCCTAGATCATATGGGAGTATGGGGTGAAGTTCTGCCGCTGGTAGAATTCACCTACAATAACAGCTTTCAAGCTAGCATTGGAATGGCACCGTTTGAAGCTCTCTACGAAAGAAAATGTAGAACACCACTTTGTTGGTTTCAAGAAGGAGAGAAAGTGTTGACGGGACCCGAGCTTATCCAACAAACGACCGAGAAGGTGAAGCTGATCCAAGAAAGATTGAAGACGTCGCAAAGCAGGCAGAAATCTTATGCTGATAAGAGAAGAAGACCTTTAGAGTTCGCTGCAGGAGATCACGTTTTTCTTAGATTGAATCCGATCACTGGAGTAGGCCGAGCGGTTCGACCAAAGAAGTTATCTCCTAAGTTCGTCGGACCTTATCAAGTATTGCGGAAGATCGGACCAGTGGCGTATGAGTTGTCTTTACCTCCTCAACTATCCAACCTTCATCCAGTCTTCCACGTTTCCCAACTTCGGAAGTACATAGCTGATCCCTCGCACATACTGGAGTTGGAAGACGTTCGTCTTAGTCAAGACCGGACGCTGGAGATGCAACCCATCCGTATAGAAGATAGCCGCACCAAGTACTACCAGGGAAAGGACGTTCGTTTAGTGAAAGTGGTGTGGAATGAAAGGACTGACGACTCTACATGGGAAGTGGAAGAGGCGATGAAAGATTTATATCCTCACTTATTTCCTGGAAAGTTTTAATTTTCGAGGACGAAAATTTTTGTAGTTAGGGGGAATGTAAGACCTTAGAAAATGAACACCATTAACCACCTATCACATCCCCTTTAATTACTCCCAAAACCCTTCTGCAATGCATTAAAAACGCACTTCCATACTCTCTGCCTTCCTGCCAAGTGTCGCGATGGAATGTTCTGAAATCAGTAATGGAAGACAAGTGTCAGCAAGAGAACGGACGTTGGTTTTTAAACAAAATTGACTTTTCTAAAATCCGCGTCCCTCTCTGCATGCACTCATCTTCTCCAAAAACCCTGATCTTTCGAATTCTCCTCCTTCTCTCTAGAACCATTTCATCTTCTCTCTACTGTAACTCACCACCCTCTTCTCCGATCAACTTTCAGAAACCGTAGGAGCGTTCTCTAAGTTGTAAGCTTCAATCTGAACCGAATAGATCCAAGTTCTGAAACCGGTAAGTCTCTCAACTCTAGACGCTCGTTTCTGAGTTACATGCAAACCAAGATTCGGTTGCATGCAAGGGTATAAGCTAAATTCTTCTGCGTTTTCTTTTGGTTAGATTTAGTTGGAGAACTTAAGAAAAACGTTGAGGGTAGAAAGCCATAGTTGGACGAGTCAAAATCACACTCTTAGGACGTTCACTACTGATCCAGGTAAGGGAAGCTTATTAATTTAATTCGTATGCTGATTGTATGCTTGCTGAAAATGAATGTATGTTGCTGAATGAGTGAATGTATGTATACAGTATGAGGATAATGTATGATGGTTGATATGTATGAAGTATATGAATATGAAAATGATTTATAAATTTGAAGTATAAATTATGGATGTGGATACTATAAAGTCTGAAGATTTATAATTTAGATGAAGTATAAAGTATGAACTGGTATGTGGAAATCTTAAGTTGAAAATATTTATGAAATTGAATATGAACTTTTACTATGGTTGTATACGTTCGTCATCGGATGGTCTTCTACCGTTCGGTTTTCCAGTAATCTGATTAAAGTGGAATTCCTTCATTTGGAAGGAACTCTGATCGAGAACGAGCGTTCTCATGTGGAAAGAATAATCTTGGAGCGTTCGGCTCAGAACAGTCGTACCTAATATTCGAAATAAAGTAATATATATATATATACATATATATATATATATATATATATATATATGTACCTTGTACTTTAAAGATTTGTAACGCTCGGCCTTACACCTAGCGTTCGTAATAAGTAGCGCTCGGTCTTACACCAAGCGTACGTCCTATGTACTGCTCGGTCTTACACCAAGCGTACGTCCTATGTAGTGTTCGGTCTTACACCAAGCGTACGTCCTATGTAGTGCTCGGTCTTATACTGGATGCTCGTATTCGTCTTTAACCATCAAACGTGTGGAAATAGCGTACGTTCAAACTTCCGTAAAATTCCCTTATCGCGTTCGGTCATAGACTGATAGTCGGTCTCTAAACTTAGAATTATTCTCATTATGGTTCTGAAATGGTCTTGTGGTGGTTTAATCCATTGGATCCGGCCTGGAGTCCTGTACTTAAATTATTCTTTGAGTATTGAGTTAATCTTCTGAGAATCAGTTCATTTAACTGGTTCAAATGGTAAATAATGTTCATTAAAAGAGATGCTTATTTGTAGTCAAATTTATTCGGTTCTGGAACGAAGGTTGTCGTTCTCTTTTCTCCCGTTCGTCCTCATTATGAAGAGGACTGAACGTTCGTTATTTTATGAAATTGGATTGGAAGATGAAAATGAAAATAAAGGGAAATATTATAAAGAATGAACAGTATATGAGATGAATAAGTGATGGTGGATTTTGAACGAGCGTTCCAAGGAGGAACGACTCTATGATTTGAATATGGGAAGTTGTGTAGTATGAACGTGGTAAAGCTACTGATGGCAGTTCATCCTGATGTTCCGTGAGTGCTCATCCTCACGTAGAGGAGAGTAGGTCATGTGTGGGAACGGCAGGAGGTCCTAGTCCTTAGGAGTACTTTGGACTGATAGGGCTAACCTCGGGTGGCAGCTGTTGAGTGTTTCCTAGTTATCACATCACCCGGGTGCACGAACGCCTGTAGATACACGGATTCATACAGTCTGGACAGTCTGTCTAATGAGAGTTTTTGGATGATTATATGTGTTGAGATATTCTTGTATTGCTGGTATGTTGATTTGTATGTTTGATGTATGAATTAAATTATATAAGCTTACCCTGTGTTCTTTCCTTGTGTTGTCTTGTACATGTACGTCCGTCCTGTCAATGCAATGATCATCCGTGTGGATGTGAGCAGAGGAAGACACTCTTTTGGAGGAGGTGGTAGAAGAAGAGAATCTCGTGGAAGTAGAAGTGAAGGCCGAGACTTAGATCGTTCATTAGAATTAAGCATTCTTAGACTTTATGACGTTCGATTATTGGTTTTTGTAAAACTGTTCGTCCTGAACCCTTATCACTTCTGTATTAAATTGTTAAACTCTGTATTGTTGTGACGTTCGGCTTTTGATAGCTGATTGCTGATTTAAGACTGCACTGTTTGATTATGTAATGTGATTAATTCTAATTTATGGTTATTACTATATAAGATTTGATTACTTCCTAATTTTCCTTCCATATATATGATTTTGATAGAATAAAATAAGTTCCCTAATTGATGGAAGCACATACTCTTACTTACTCTCGGTACTAAAATAAAATAAAAATGGTATCCATTTTCAAAGTCGCATAGACTTTTGCTCCCAGTGGGTATAGTTTCGAAGGCTTATCATCAATGGCGGACGCATACTTCTTTCTTTTCTTTCTCCTTCCTCTGCTTCTTCTGGTCGTGCTCTATTTACTGGTTAAACCGCGACCGGTGAAGATCCCTATCAAGAATCGGCACGTGTTTATCACGGGCGGATCCAGCGGCATCGGGCTGTCTCTGGCACACCGCTCGGCGGCGGAGGGCGCGCGTGTGTCGATATTGGCGCGGTCGCTGGGGAAGCTGGAGGAGGCGCGAAATGCGATCCGGCTGGCGACGGGGATCGAGGTGGCGGTATTCGCGGCAGACGTGCGGGACTTCGAGGCGGTGAAGCGCGCGGTGGACGAGGCAGGGCCAATCGACATGCTGTTGCTGAACCACGGCGTGTTCGTAGCGCTGGAGTTGGAGAAGATGGAATTGAGTGAGATAAAGTTCACCATGGACGTCAATCTCATGGGAACGTTGAACCTCATCAAGGTCGTGCTTCCCCGCGATGAAAAACCGGAAGGACCCGCTGCCCGCTTCCATTGCCCTTGTTTCCTCACAGGCCGGTTAAGTATTATGTGAATTACTATTGTTGGGTTTATACATGTGAATTACTTATTTGGTTGTATTGTATATATCTGCATTTTATAGGTTTTAGTTTGTATAACTATGAAGTAATAATTATAGTCCTAGTGTATACACCTTTAAATTCGATTTAGGCTTTGCTGACACTAAAAATTGTCCAGATTAAACTAATAAAAAAATTATCTGTTGGAACTAAAACGAGTTAAGCAGTGTATGAACAAATACTGAAATGAATATTTTCTAGGTGGAAGGACTAAGTGCATGGACTAAGTGCAACTTTTTGATTAATGTTTACAAGAGCAATTGTGGTCTTACTTCTTAAGACTAAGTTTGCAGACAAAATTTTAATGTGCAAATGTGCTTATCAGAGCAACAATACATGTCACAAAACTTTTACTTTCTAAACTCAGTTTGAAACATTCCCAACTGAAAACCAAACATAGCCTAAGACATAAACTTTTAACAGGTATAACGACTAAATAAGTAATTAAACTTTATTTTATTTATTTTGATGTGGAATTTGTTTTTATGTTTAGGCGGGCATTTATGGCTACGTAGCTTACTCAGCGAGTAAATTTGGTCTCCGTGGTTTAGCAGAAGCATTGCAACAAGAGGTTATAGCTGATAATATTCACGTTTCTCTGATTTTTCCTCCGGATACAGATACTCCAGGATGAGCAGAAGGTAGGTATTGAATTGGATGCTTGAATTTATTTCTTCACACCTATTACCTTTGCTAGTTTCTACTTCATTTTTCGTTGTAAATAACATGTCAGTTTGTGTAAAGCTCACCATGGAAGTCGTGCACTTGCTGTAACTCCTTGAAATTGCATAGGGTGTGCTTGATTTCCATTTCCGAAAGTTTTCAAAATGTAACTAGGCGAGTTGCTCAAATACCTGGTGGCGGGTGTAGGCACGGAGCATACCTTGAAATTGAGGAAGATGTTGAACAAAATGCAAAGAAAAGATGGGAAATCTTGCATTTCTTTATGTATTTAGTTTTTAAAACACCTTTTTTTTTAAACAATTTCGTAACATAACAGACTTTGGATGATAAATAACATGTCAGTTTGTGTAAAGCTCACCATGGAAGTCGTGCACTTGCTGTAACTCCTTGAAATTGCATAGCGTGTGCTTGATTTCCATTTTCGAAAGTTTTCAAAATGTAACTAGGCGAGTTGCTCAAATACCTGGTGGCGGGTGTTGCAAGGCACGGAGCATACCTTGAAATTGAGGAAGATGTTGAACAAAATGCAAAGAAAAGATGGGAAATCTTGCATTTCTTTCTGTATTTAGTTTTTAAAACACCTTTTTTTTAAACAATTTCGTAACATAACAGACTTTGGATGAGAAGATGATTGTTGAGTAGGGTGAAATTTTTTAAGAAAATAGTTTTTAAAACTGAAAAATGAAAAGAAAATCAATTAGGTCTTAAGTTTGTTACACATAATTCTGCATGAATTGCGGATTTAATAACTCCGGCTCCTCCCTTATTATCTGAATATCTCTCATTTTTGTATCTGATCTAAATTCATACATTTGACTGATGCCATGGGGGAGGCTATTGTATCAATCCTATTACAAACTTAGAGATTCGAGAATGAAATTATTGCTTAAGATAATAAGTTTGAATCCATGATTACTAAATATCCACTTAGAGTTCATGAGTATAAAAATAAAATTGTTGCTTTCAGCTTATTAAATGTCTGTTTGTAGCATCTCTTGTGAAGTCTATGTATCCTGTAATCAAAGTGAAGTACAATCTGAAAGGTCACTTTTACAGAAAACAGGAGAAAACCGGAGCTCACCAAAATCATTGCAGCCTCATCTGGTTGTATGACAGCTGAAAAAGTTGCTCAGAAAGCTTTGGATGGTATAAAAAGTGGCAGCTTTATTGTTTCTTGCAATTTGGAGGGAATTGTGCTATCCCTAGCAACTGCAGGTTTATCCCCTCAGAGGTCTTTCTTGATGGCCTTTGTTGAGGTGGTTGCTGCTGGAATTCTACGGATTGTTGCACTAGGCATGCAGTGGACTTGGTATGGAAGTATATCTTCTCTTATATCTTTTTGTGCTAACCAAATATTCTAGGGTTTTGTTTTCTTGTGTATGCAGGAGGCAATTCGAACTAGGAGCAAGATAACTGCAGAACCTCTTCTTGAAGGTTTAGACGAGAGTAGACGGAGGAGAAGAATCCGAACATCTAGAGAACTTTTCCCTCCTCCGGAAACTCTGTTGCAACCATCACCACAAGGTTCTGACCATAGCACAGAAAATATGGAGAACAACAATATCAGAAGAACTCATGCTGATTACACCAATACAGTTGGGCATCAACACTTTAACAGCATAGCTAGACCTAGAGTCAATGCAGCTAACATGGAGGTCAAACCAGCATTGATTCAACTGGTGAAAAACAATCAATTCAATGGGTTATCTCACGAAAGCCCATATGAGCACCTCACTACATTTAATGAGATCTGCAACACAGTGAAAATAAATGGGGTGCTAGATGAAGCGATCAAACTTAGCTTGTTTCCCTTCTCATTAGGAGGCAATCCTAAGCTTTGGTTAAATTCTTTTCCAGAGGGAAGTTTCACAGAGTGGGAAGCAGTGGTAACAAAGTTTCTAAATAAATACTTCCCACAATCAAAGGTGAACAAAGGCAAGCAAGAGATTTCTTCATTCAGGCAGGGCATGGAAGAATCACTGGGTCATACATGGGATAGATATAAAAGCTTGCTACGAAAAACACCCACGCATGGATTCGATGAAGTGGAAGTAGTCCTTACCTTCCTTGGAGGTCTTGGTTCACAAACCAAGATGATGCTTGATGCCTCAGCAGGAGGAAACATTAAATGGAAAACTCCAGAGGAAGCAACAGAAATTATTGAAAATATGGCTACTAGTGATAATGAGCTAAACAGTGAAAGAGGAGCTCCTATGCAACAAAAAGGAGTTCTACAATTACAGACAAATGATGCCTTGCTAGCACAAAATAAAATTCTAACTCAACAGCTGGAGACTCTTACTAAAACACTTGCACAATTGCCTAAGGAGTTGAAGACTGCTGCACAGGTACAATCTCAGTTGTGTGAATTATGTGGGGGCGACCATATCAATGGTCAATGTGCCTTTCCAGCAGAAGCCGTAGAGGATGTGAATTACATGACCAATCAATACCGTCAAGGGAACTACAATCAAGGGTGGAAACCACACCCAAGTATTGGTCAAGGGAAAACTGGGCAAGCTGGTCAATTTAATAAGCAGCAGCAGCAACCCACCTTATGGCAGCAGATTTCTATGCTTAATGAAAGGTCCATGAGGATGGAAGAAACTCTCAACCAGTTCATACAGAAAATTGAGTCTACCCAAAAGAGCACTGAAGCTGCTATAAAAAATTTGGAGATTCAGATGGGGCAGATCACTAAGCAGGTGGAAGATAGGCCAGATAGAAATTTTGGGGCTAATACTGAGGTTAACCCCAGAGAAGAATGCAAAGTGTTAGAGAGTACTAATGAAGAGATAGTTGAGTTAGAAGGAGGAGAAACAGAAGAGAAAAGAGAGAAAAGAGAAATAGAGAGTAAAAATACTTTTCCTTTTCCAATACATCAAGGGAAACAACTTGATTTCATAGAATTATTCAAGATGGTGGATAATGATTCACCTTGGGAGTAGATTCTACAATAAATTACAGTTTACACTAAAACTGATGAAGACGTCTCTACAAAGAAAAGACGTAGAGATGATGAGGCAAAGAAGTGTAAAACTGTTAAAAAAGAGTCATTCCCTCCAAAAGCGACAAACCCAAGAGGCTTTTCTATTCCTTGTACCATAGGAAAGAAAAGGGTTAAAAAAGCTCTTCTTGATTTAGGTTCAAGTGTTAACTTGATACCTTACTCTTTACTGGAGCAAATCGGCGATGTTAATGTGAAACCTGTAAAGGTTAATCTAGTAATGGCCGATGGATCTTCAAAGGAGCCATGTGGGATTGCAGAGGACATTATAGTTTGTGTTGGCAAACTTCAGTTCTTGACAGACTTTGTGGTGATGAAGATGGAGACAGAGAAGATACCTGTCATACTTGGAAGACCGTTTATGAAAATGGCCAGAGCTATCATTGATGTAAATGAAGGTATAGTGGTGCTCCAGGATCGAGAGGAGAGAGTGGTTGTAGACGTCTTCAAGGATGAAAAGCCCAAGGTTGCAGGTAACCATTGTTTGTTGTTTCAGGTACACATGGAAGAAAAGATTGGAAGAGGAGGAGAAATTCCTGGTGACTGGGAGAAAAGAAGACCCCAACTTGGCACACTTGTAAGAATCAAGAACAAGTTGTGGGTTGTAAAGGGCTTTAAAGAGAAGGAGATGATAGAGATAGAGTCTCCACATTCTAGAAGGACCAAAACAGTTCACAGGAAACAGCTGAGGAGTTGGTGGGATGACAACATCAACTATAAAGCAGGAACTTGAGCTTACTGGGTCAAGCTAATGACGTTAAAAGAGCGCTTGCTGAGAGGCAACCCAGTGATTTTAGAACTTTTAAATTTTACTTTGGTTTGTAATCTTTAAATCTGTTGAACATTATATTGCTGAACATAGCATCTACTGAAGGATGCTAAGTGGTAACACCTACTGATGGGTGTTGGTGGATTTTGGGTCAGGCTCGTGACGTTAAACAAGCGCTACCTGGGAGGCAACCCAGTTGATTGATTGTTTTTGTTTGTTTTATTTTAGTTAGGGTTTGCATAAGTATTTTAAACATTGAATTGCAGGGAACTAGTGAGGGGCATGTCTAGGAAGCACGTAGGTTAAGAAAAGAAGGAGAAGAGCACTTCACGAAAGTGCGGCTGAGCGGTACTCTCGCAGAATGGGCTTTAGTTCCCCTTAGCGGGACCCGAGCCCATTAGGGTATTTTTATACCCTAAGCTGCACATATGCTCATACTTTCAGGCTCTTCTCTGCACAAACACTCCCACATACCTTCTCCAAGGTTTTCCACATCTTTTCCCTCATCCCTCTTTAGAAAATCTCCCTTCCACTCACTTGCTCACTAGTTTTCCATTTAAGTTTGGGGTTGGGAGAGAGCATCATTGAAGGGGCTGATTTCTTCATTGTGGTTTACTAATGCTTAACAATGTATCTTTTGGTTTTGTGAATTATGTTTGATGCAGGGATGGCCTCCTCATCGGGCAAAAAGAATCAAGACTATAAGATCCAAGAAGAAGGAAGATACAGAGGACAACTCAGACTGATGAGGAGCTGAGATAGCATTTACTGATGAATGCTATCATATGCTTATGCTTTTGTTGGTTTAAAGTTTTCTGAACTTATTTGTTTTTGTTTTTAGATTAGGGTTTGATGTACTCTATTGGACACCTGGTTTGTGTGATGGTTTGCTATTAACTATGATTGTGTGATAAGTAATGCTTGATGATGCTTATTGAGTGATTGATGTTGAGAATGATGTGCACATTATATGTTTATACAGGTGATTCACAAGCTTTGTGAACAAATGCAGGATATCATGATTGTGATTGTGAAATTAAGCAGGATGTGTATGTCAAATGTGAATGAGCTTATATGTGAGGTTTTGAGCTCCAGAGTTTTTATTGATTGAATGCTATTACTTTGAAAGCATGAATGATTTTGCCCAGGTTTTCTATGATTGAATCAATTGCTTGTTTTGCATCATATGATCAAGGCCGTTTGTTGGAACCCTTTTTATTGGCCAAATTCATAAAGTTAGCTCACTAAAAGAGAACACTTTGTGTTCTATCCTTTGAACCCTTAGCCTTGAACATAAATTGAAAACCCTTGCTGAAAAGCTTTACCTTGTGTTAAGTAGAAAATCTTGTGCGGTTTTGTTAAATGTTCAAGTTTGGGGTTGTTGGGAAAGCATGAAAAAGAAACAGGAAAAGCATTGAGCTAAGAGCTAAGAAATAAGAATGTGAAAAGAAAAGAAAAAGAGAAAGAAAAGAAAAGAAAAAGGCAAAGCTCAATGCAAAGGCAAGTTGGGAAAAATAAGAATAATTGTGTTGTTATGATTCTCTTAACTCAAGGATTTTGTGATCCAGAAAAACCAATTTTCTTGTTAGCCCAGCCACGTTATAAGCCATTGAAAAGTCCTTGTGATGATGCATGCTTGTGAATGTTTTTGATTGTGGTTAAATGAAAGGCAAAGTTAATTCATGTGACATTGTGATAGTGGAGTGAATGAGTGATTACCTCTTATACACTTGTGTTTGAGTGAAACACTTTATCTAGTGAGGAAATATTCCATGAGCACATGAACATCCATGCTTAATTGATTGATCATTCATGAAAAATAGCATTTGTTGGATATTAAGTGACTTTGTGAACACCAAAGCATGTGCACGTCTTGATTGAAATCTTGGTCATAAGCTTGATTGAAGTCTTTACTTATCTTGAAAAGAAGATTTTTGAATGAGTGAACCATTATATGAATTGGTAGAAGATTGAGTTACATCTTGTTTGCTTGAGGACAAGCAAAGTTCTAAGTTTGGGGTTGTGATAACAGTTGAAAAACTGTTATTTTTATGCTTAAAATTGATACCAAAAGCAACCTTTAAGACTTAGAAACTAGCTTGAACTCATATTTTTGCTTTAGTTTTGTGAATAAGAGAGTTGAAAGTGAATTTAATGGTTTTGTGCAAGATTCCCTTTATTTTGTAGGCTAATTGAATGATTTGAAAGAAGAATTGAAGTACCGAATGATTGGAGTGCTGAAAAATCAACCAGAAACCAGAAAAGTCAACCAGTCAACCAGAAAAGTCAACCAGTCAACCAAAAAAGTCAACCAGACAACCAGAATACGAAAAAAGTCAACCAGACGAGTTTTGGGCCAGTTTTATGCGATTTTATGATCTGTTTGGGCCTGGACCCGTTTTCTATTATTTTTATGTCCTAATTAAAGACCTAGATGTCTTAGGGTTGGTATCTTTGGTAGAAATGAAGCAAACACTCTCTCTTCCACCCCTTTGAAGGAGGATCTTGGATGCTCAGGCTACCACTTCACCTTTCTAGGGTTTTATCTTTCATTCTTTCATTATTGTTCATCTAGGTTCACCATGAATATGGTGAACTAAACCTTGTATGTTTGTTGGGGAATCAATGTAATCTTTTGAAGCTCTCATATATGGAATTTGTGCTTGCATCTTAATCTAAGATTTATGCTTTCTTTCATCATTAGTTAGGGTTTTTCCTCTTTGCTTAATGCTTGCTTTGTTTAACTCATTCAATGCATGATTATTGATTTTGTCGATACGGGAACGTACAGGGAAGTCTAGATCCGGGGAATCTCTCCCAATATTATATTGGTTGTCGTTAAGCTCCTGTACTAAAAGCACTAATTATTAGGAATGCTAGGAATCGTATGAACTCGTAATTAGGGATAGGCCTTCTTGACAAGGTAATTTAGAGAGTGGCATTAACAATGATGATTTGAATGTTGAATTCCTAAAATATATGAGAGTGGATAAGATGAAATTGACCCCCAACAACATATTCATCCATATATTTCATTGAAAGTATTTGTCTTTTGCTTTTGCCATTGATCAAAACCTCATGCATACATATTTATTTTCGTCTTTTGCATAGTAAAATCCAATTATTTCGTTCTTAAATCTTAGCTAATCAACAAACCACACAACTAAACTAGGCCGTGAGTCCTTTGGGAGAACGATACTTGGTCTTACCAAGTTTATTACTTGAACGATTCGGTCATACTTGCCGATTATAAAACAAGTTTGTGACATCATATTTTGGTGATCATAAATTTGTCCATCACATGTCCACTTCATTCTCCAAAGAAAACATGTCCTTTCTAGCAACCGTACTCCTACCACTTTTTGTCTTTTTCCTAAATGAAAAGTAAATGGAATTGTGCTATCCACATAAGCAAACTCGACACCCTTCACCCATGGGAGCCGTGCCTCTCCACTCCTTCTCCAAAACCACCAATGAAAAGACAAAATCAATGCAAGAAAGGGTCCCACTAAATGCTAATGCTTTTTTTTAAAAAAATATCTCCATTTGGTTTCTAAAAGAAAAAGAAAGCCTTTTGACGTGACAGTGTTGTCTTCTCAACCATGAATGAGCACTCTTTTCAATAGCACATGCAGCCTCCAAAACAAATGAAAAGAAATGAATCACCAAAATGTTGGACGTAACTCTAGGAATGAAACTTGGCAGCAAATAAAATACACTAAGCAAGCAAATAAAATAACTGAGCAAGTAGTGCAGCGTGTCCTTTAAAAGATTCTGGATGTCCAAAAATTCCTCCCTTCACCTCGGCTGCTGCGTGCTGGACGAACACCAGCTCCCTAAAACAAGTGGTGGCTAGTTCCTCATAATGCGTGTGCTACACCCCTGAGTTGTGTGCTTTTATTAAATGAAAGATGAATCCCTCCCCTGCACCGTTTCAGCCGTAGCCCCCATATCAGAATGTTCGTGTGCTTCTCCATTCTCATTCAAAAACAATGTTCCCCCAAAATCCAAGAGCAGAATGAGAGAATAAAATTCGTGAGGGGTGGTGGCTCATCTTCTCTCGTTCAGCACCGCTTCATTCTCAAAATAAAGGGGCCATGAGTAAATCAACAAAGAGGAGTAAAAATAAGCTCTTCATTCATCATCCCAGAAACAACATTCCAGTATAGAAACATGAAAATGTGGCGAAATAAAATAAAGACAACATTCAATTCCAAACAATGTTGGCCGTGACAGTGTTGGAATCAAGAGGACAAAACAGTACTCAATGCAAAAGTGCTGAATCCATTTGCATTCAATGAAAAAAAAGCGTAAAAACTCAAAAACTCTCCAAAACGTCCAAAAGCCAAACCCCTCCCAAAAACAAGTGGCAAGTGGCGGCTGGAAGCATCTCCAAGGCCGTGAGTTTCTTATAACGAGGGTGGGGTCCACACAATAAAACCCTAGGGTGCCAAGTCATCCACCCTCATTTTTTGTCTAGTTCATTTTGCCAAAAATGGGCTAAATCTACTAAAGTTAATCCAAAAACATTCTACACTACTAAATTACAATTTAATTAATTCTAGATGCCTATGTGGAGAGTCTTGAATTTATTTGCATTCTTCCAGATGTCCCAAAATGTATCTCCAAAATTTTCCTGCAGTCAATGATGAAAATAATTAACTCAGATAATTCAAATTAATTAAAATAAGAATTTCTGGTCAAATTAAGCACAATTAACAAAAACGGAAAAATACCGGACATTTAAGCACAATTCCCTGATTAATTCTAGCACAATAGACTAGGTGAAGTCAAGAAAATATTGACTCATCAAAATAGACCACACTTAGTCTTTTGCACTCCTAGGCAAAACCAAGACGAAAACCAGGGAATAGTTCAAAGAACATCAGGGAAGTGACACAAACTCAGTACACAGAACACAAAGACTAACAAGGATAGAAACAGAATTACACAGTTCTCAAGGAATTTGGACCAAGAAAGGATGTAGACAGTACCCCACACAGAATCAAAGAAAGCAGATACTCACAGAATTCATCTAAGCAATTCCAATCATGGCAAAATGATCAATCAGCTCAAGAGATGAATCAAAAGTAACAAAACCTCACAGATGCACTATCAGTGTTTCTCTCAAGTGTATAAGGTAAAGAATTTCAACTCAATGCACTCAAGAAAGCAAACAACAACAAACTTGGCAAGCCTCTAATATCAACACTCAAAACATATGCATGTTCAAATCGAAAGGTCTTTTCATGGTTGTAATGGGGGCCAAGGATAAGGGAGGATAAAATATGGATGACAAGTTACAAACCAAAAGAAATAGAGGAGCAATGGTGAACAAGTGTAAACACAGTAAAATTACACCCAAACCTCTAATTCAATCCTCTTCTCGACTCCATTATTCACAAAATTGTTTTTCATTTTTTTTCATAATTATTTTTTCATTCTGTCTCTTTTCTTTTCTTTCTTTATCACTCAACAGGATCATACTTCCAAAAACAACACAAGATGAGGGATCAACTTGCCAATTCATCAGAATCCCCAAGGAGACCACACTTGTTCCCAAAACATTTCCAAAGCTCCAAAATTCCCTAAGGTTAAGGTAATCATGGTTTTTCACTTAGGGCTAGTGTATGAGCTTTAAAACAAAAAAATGAGGAAAGTATAGGCTCAAAAGGGGTTTTTAAAGAATCAGAACAAATAAGCTTATTTGGCTAGAGAGGCTCAAGAACAAAATTGCCTTTATCACTTCCAAACATGCATATCAATCAAGAACTATCAACAAGAGTCAAGCCAAGGCATATGCGCAAGCAATCAAGAGACATATCACACACAAGAAAGAACATAAAGTGGCTTAAATCTCACACAGGGTAATTCTGTCACAATCAATTCAACTCTCAAAAATCATAATCATCTTCCAAGCAGAGAAAAGCAAGGAAGTTGCCAATTTTGGACTTTCAGGGAGATGTTTTCCACCATAGTATCCAGCAAGGAAGTTTTGAGGACGAACTGCTTCATCCTCCAGATTTGATCTAGCAGGGAGATATCTTCCACAGCTGGATTTAAGAAGCAAAGATTATTGATGAGCGGGTTCAGCAGGTGCCTATTGATCTTCGAACTATCGTGTATGCTAGCACCTTTTTTTTCCACAGTAGGTGTTTGTTGATTGATGCGGCTGTCGCGGCCCATCAAATTTGATGTGCATTAAAGAATGCAGTATAGTGCTAGGAAGTGACTCCTAGGTTGTCTCTCAAGGACCAAATGTGGTTTAGTCTTAGGTCAAACACGTAGTGTGGGGTTTGAAAGTGTTTTTGTGATTCGAAATGAACTAAATTAAAAACTGGAAATTAAAGGCAACCAAAAATAATTGAAAACATTGAAGTAAATTAAAACATTAAATGCACAGTGCAGCTTGGAAGTAAAATTAAATACTCAACATGATAAATTAAAATGCAAGAAGTAAGCTTGTGGAACTCTCATAAAAAGGCTGAACGTGGTAGTCATGCCCTTTCTCCAAAATAAATCACTAAAATTAAATATATCAGTGTGCTTTTCCTCCACCC
This sequence comes from Vigna umbellata, assembly GCF_029865625.1. Taxonomy (NCBI): domain Eukaryota; kingdom Viridiplantae; phylum Streptophyta; class Magnoliopsida; order Fabales; family Fabaceae; genus Vigna; species Vigna umbellata. The sequence continues at coordinate 30,002,751 of NC_142166.1, forward strand.
AATACGTAACAACACCTCCAAAGTAATGAATAAGAATTTTTTTTTTACTAAAAGCAAAAGTGAACTAAAGCCTTAAGGCTTCAATAACCTGTGTGCATTTCTTAAGGAAAGAAAATAAGATGCATCCTAAAGCTAATAAATTAAATGCATCCTAAAGCTAATAAATTAAATGCATGTAATAAATGCAATGCATCCTAAAGTTAATAAATGAAATGCTAAGTTATCACCTGAAAATATATAAAGAAAAGGACACATGAATAGAAATGGATTAGAATTATGGAAAGTTAATGATGAACATTGAAAAACGTGAATGGTGATTCATACAAATAACTTCAAAACCGGTGGCCCATTGCTTTTAGTAGTTCAACAATTGGAAATTAATATAAAATTCATTCTCAAGCAAATTGATTCAGCGTTGCAAAGAAAAAAAAACACTTAATACTAAATAAAATAAAATAAAATAATGCAAGGTGCTCTTGAAAAGAGTTGATGTGACCATAATGAAAAGAGAGAAAATGTTACTTCATATTGAAAATGAGCACCCTTTTTTTTTTCTTTCCAGCCAAGAAGTAATGACACGCTTCAATCAAAGTGCATAGAAAATAAACAAAATGGAAAGGGCAGAGTGTGCTTCCTCCTTCCAAACTCAATCATAGCTATCTGCCTTAGCCGTCTAGACCGTAACCCTCCATGCGTGCTCCCTCTGTGTGCTTTCAATTCAGCCTACGTGTGTCTTCCAGCTAGTCATAGCCCTCCATGAATTGATGTCTGTGTTTTCTTTCTCCAGGTCTCTTCTTCTCCAAAAAGTGAATGAATCCTCTCTTTCCTTTTTCTACCAGGTGGCGGCTGCCCTACTTCATATTAATTGGCCCCCATCCACATTGGACGCTGTTGGACTCTCCTAGGACGCATGTTGCTGCTGTTGTCTTTGGACACCCCCTGTTTTCTGGATGCGTGCCTTTTTGCTTGACTGCTGCTGTGTGGGCCGTGACACCTCTCCAAAATGAACGTGCTGTATTTCTTGCTGGACGAGAACTCCCTCAACTCCGTGCATTATTGGATCGTGCTGGACCAAGAGGGTGGAGTGTGTTTTTTTTTCCCTCCTTTCTCTGCTGGACTGTGAAGTGGCTGCTGGACTAGCTTCTTCTTTTTGCCACTTCTTGGACGCGTGCACCCCTCCAATAGCAAGCCAACATTCTCTCTTCACCATGCACACCACTCTTTCAAGCCCAAAATCCTCTGTCCATGTGGGCCATAACAGTGTTGCTCACCAAATACTAATTGCCTACCATATGCTTCCTAAAGCAAAACATTACAGCGCATCTTCATAAGATGAAATCAAAATGTAATGTGCCTTTTTAATTGGTGGCAGCCGCTGTCCGTGAGTGCTTTCTTTCTTCCAGCACCCCCTTCTTCATCTTATTTAGCCTTCAAATGTCCCAAATTGTATTTCTAAAATTTTTCCTGCAATCAATGATGAAAATAATTAGCTCAAATAATTCAAATTAATTAAAATAAGAATTTTTGGTCAAATTAAGCACAATTAGCAAAAACGGAAAAATACCGGACATTTAAGCACAATTCCCTGATTAATTCTAGCACACTAAACTAAGTGAAGTCAAGAAAATATTGACTCATCATTGATCAAATTCATTTGTACCTCCTGCAACATGGTTAGTGCAATGTGGCTCCAAAGAAATGCTATGCAGAGGTATAACACCCAATCCCAATGTAACAACCTGAACCTCAGATACATCCTCAGAACATGAATAACTTTCAGATTTAGAAACAATATCAACCACAAACTCAGATTCATGTTCAGTACATGGAGAATAATCATTCGGATGTGATATCAAAAGGTAGTTCTCATCATGCAGAGAGTAAGAATTAAGAACAGACTCATCAACAATATAAGCATTAACAACATACCCATCAACAGCATAATCATGGACAACATAATCATGAACATAATCATCAATGACATGATCATACTGAGGTATGCTTACCTCCACTTCCTTGAAGGTTGCTAGCGTGTGGGAAGATGAAGGTGGTCTACCTGTCTCAAAAGTGTTGCTCATATCTGCCTGGTCCTCAAAATCTTTCTCGGTCTCCTTAGGTGCAAGAGTGGGACCATCTGAAGGTGGGAAAGTATGTGGCGTAGTAGTAAGCCATAACTCTGCTCCCCATCTTCTATGTGGATGACACTAACATCATCAGGAATCAGAGCAGTCTGAAATGGTGATACCTCTAAATCTTGAGACTGTTCCTGATTGAGTTGAGTGGTCAAATGCCCTATGATGACAAATTTATGAACACCGAAATACGGCGCCACAAACTTGTTGAACAATCGGTAAGTGTGACCGAATTGTTTCAAGTAATAAACTCGGTAAGACCAAGTATCGTTCTCCCAAAGGACTCACGACCTAGCTTAGTTATGTGATTCGTTGATTATTTAGGTCTTAAGAACGAAATAAGTGGAGTTTAATATGCAAAACAGAAAATAAACATGTATGCATGAATTTGATCAATGGCTAAACAAAATACAAACACTTCAATGGAATATGTGGATGAGTATGTTGTTGGGGTTATCAATTTCATCTTATCCACTCTCATATACTTTAGAAATTCAACATTCTTTTCATCAATTGTTAATGCCACTCTCTAAATCACCTTGACAAGAAGGCCTATCCTTAATTACGAGTTCATACAATTCCTAGCATTCCTAGTAATTAGTTCTTAAGTGCAGGAGCTTAACGACAACCAATATACTATTGGGAGAAATTCCCCGGATCTAGATTTCCCCGTACGTTCCCGTATCGACAAAATCAATAATCATTCATTGAATGAGTTAAACAAAGCAAGCATTGAGCAAAGAGGAAAAACCCTAACTAATGATGAAAGAAAGCATAGGTCTTAAATATAAGATATAAGCACAAATTCCATATATGAGAGTTTCACAAGACTACATTGATTCCCCAACAACAATACAAGGTTTAGTTCACCATATTCATGGTGAAACTAGATGAATAATAATGAAAGAATGAAAGATAAAACCCTAGAAAGGTGAAGAGGTAGCCTGAGCATCCAAGATCCTCCTTCAAAGGGGTGGAAGAGAGAGTGTTTGCTTCATTTCTGCCAAAGATACAAACCCTAGGACGTCCTAAAGCTTATATACTATTCTAAAATTACAGAAAATTTAGGCCCAAGCCCATAAGTGTGCCGCTCAGCGGTAAAGTGTCGTTCAGCGGTAAGTGCGTGAGTTGGTTTCTTCCCCTCAGCGTCCATTTTGCCCCTCAGCGGACCTCCCGTGAACTCCTGAGTGCCGCTCAGCGGTAAACTGCCGCTGAGCGGCAGTTGCGGCTTCTCTTTTTGCACTTTTTGGTGTCTTCTCTGATTTCATCTCTCTCCTTCTTCACTTCTTTCACTAAATTCACCTTAAAAACTGCACAAAAACACTGAAATCAAGCATAAACTTGTCCAGCTCTCTTATTTCTGAAAATATGAATAAAAGCATGATTCCAAGCTAGTTTCTAAGTATAAAGGTTGCTTTTAGTATCAATTTTAAGCATGAAAATAACAGTTTTTCAACTGTTATCACCCTATCTGATTGCTCAAACATTGAAGGTGTGCTCTATTCTCTTGCTGAAACTGAAGGTTTTGCATGGTCATCTGCTCCAACAACTCCTGCAGTGTAAGCTTAGAAGTAGAAGGTTGAGGAGCTATCTGGGAAGACTCATAAAGTTGCAGCTGTTGTTGTTGCTGGACTGGTTGAGGCATATAAGTGTTATGAAATGGTGCTTTCTGATATTGCTGTGGAGCATCATACCATCCCAAGCTAGGGTCATTCCATCCAGGATCATTGATGTAACCATACTGAGCGGGGAAGAATTCATCCAAGAACATATGCTTAAGATTTTCCCAAGAAGTGATGGATCCTAGAGGAAGACAATACAACCAATCCCATGCTGCTTCTTGTAATGAATGTGGGAATGCCCATAAGAACATGTGATCAATTGGTACATGTGGAGGCTTCATTGAAGAGCAAATGTTGTGGAATTCCTCCAAATGTCTGTGTGGGCATTCACCTGCAAAACCATGAAACTTAGGCAGCAAATGTATCAGTCCAGTCTTGAGAACGTAATGAACATCATCCTCAATAGGTGGAACCGGTTCCCAAAGAGAACTCAGAAGTCGGAGGATGAGCCATATTGTTCTCAACATACAAATCAGCAGAATATGAATTACAATCAGAGTAACATGCAGAAGGAGAATCATAATCAGAGGCACTGGCAGAATAAGCAGTATTCACAAAATCAAAAAATGGTAGACATGGAAAGAGAAAAATACTAAAAATTACGAAACAAATAAAACACAACACATTTATACATGCAACACGCACACAGAAAACAGAACATCACACTCACAACACAAGACAAAACACAACACACACTAACACAACAAAAGACCTAAGACCGAACCGTTGGTCCCCGGTGATGCACAAATTTATGATCACCAAAATATGATGTCACAAACTTGTTTTACAATCGGCAAGTATGACCGAATCGTTTCAAGTAATAAACTCGGTAAGACCAAGTATCGTTCTCCCAAAGGACTCACGACCTAGTTTAGTTATGTGATTCGTTGATTAGCTAAGACTTAAGAACAAAATAGTTGGATTTTACTATGCAAAAGACGAAAATAAACATGTATGCATGAGGTTGATCCATGGCAAAACAAAATACAAGCACTTTCAATGAAATATATGGATGAATATGATGTTGGGGGTCAATTTCATCTTATCCACTCTCATATATTTTAGGAATTCAACATTCAAGTCATCATTGTTAATGCCACTCTATAAATTACCTTGTCAAGAAGGCCTATCCCTAATTACGAGTTCATACAATTCCTAGCATTCCTAATAATTAGTTCTTTTAGCACAGGAGCTTAACGACAACCAATATACTATTGGGAGTAATTCCCCGGATCTAGACTTCCCCGTACGTTCCCGTATCGACAAAACCAATAATCATGCATTGAATGAGTTAAACAAAGCAAGCATTGAGCAAAGAGGAAAAGACCTAACTAATGATGAAAGAAAGCATAGGTCTTAGATTAAGATGTAAGCACAAATTCCATATATGAGAGCTTCGAAAGATTACATTGATTCCCCAACAAACATACAAGGTTTAGTTCACCATATTCATGGTGAACCTAGATGAAAAAGAATGAAAGAATGAAGGATAAAACCCTAGAAAGGTGAAGAGGTAGCCTGAGCATCCAAGATCCTCCTTCAAAGGGGTGGAAGAGAGAGTGTTTGCTTCGTTTCTGCCAAAGATACAAACCCTAGGACGTCCTAAAGCTTATATACTAATCTAAAATTACAGAAAATTCAGGCCCAAACCCATAAGAGTGCCGCTCAGCGGTAAAGTGCCGCTCAGCGGTAAAGTGCGGCTCAGCGGTAAGTGCGTGAGTTGGTTTCTTCCCCTCAGCGGCCATTTTGCCCCTCAGCGGATCTCCCGTGAACTCCTGAGTGCCGCTCAGCGGTAAACTGCCGCTCAGCGGTACTTGCGGCTTCTCCTTTTGCACTTTTTGGTGTCTTTTCTGATTCCATCTCTCTCCTTCTTCACTTCTTTCACTAAATTCACCTTAAAACCTACACAAAAACACTGAAATCAAGCATAAACCTGTCTAGCTCTGTTATTTCTGAAAATATGAATAAAAGCATGATTTCAAGCTAATTTCTAAGTATAAAAGTTACTTTTTGTGTCAATTTTAAGCATGAAAATAACAGTTTTTCAACTGTTATCACAACCCCAAACTTAGAACTTTGCTTGTCCTCAAGCAAACAAGATGTAACTCAATCTTCTACCAATTCGTATGATGGTTCACTCCTTCAAAAATCTTCTTTTCAAGATAAGTAAACACTTCAATCAAACTTATGACCAAGAGTTCAATCAAGATCTGCACATGCTTTAGTATTCACAAAGTCATTTAAATTCCAACAAATGCTATTTTTCATGAATGATCAATCAATTAAGCATGGATGTTCATGTGCTCATGGAATATTTCCTCACTAGGTAAAGTGTTTCACTCACACACAAGTGTATAAGAGGTAATCACTCATTCACTCCACTATCACAATGTCACATGAATCAACTTTGCCTTTCATTTTACCACAATCAAAAACATTCACAAGCATGCATCATCACAAGGACTTTTCAATGGCTTATAATGTGGCTGGGCTAACAAGAAAATTGGTTTTTCTGGATCACAAAATCCTTGAGTTAAGAGAATCATAACAACACAATTATTCTTATTCTTCCCAACTTGCTTTTTGCATTTGCATTGAGCTTTGCTTTTACTTTTTCATGTTTTCCCAACAACCCCAAACATGAACAATTAACAATACCACACAATATTTTCTACTTAACTCAAAGTAAAGTTTTTCAACAAGGGTTTTTTTTTTTCAATTTATGTTCAAGGCTAAGGGTTCAAAGGATAGAACACAATGTGTTCTCTTTTAGTGGGCTAACTTTATGAATTTGGCCAATAAAAAGGGTTCCAACAAACGGCCTTGATCATATGATGCAAAACAATCAATTGATTCAATCATAGAAAACCTGGGAAAAATCATTCATGTTTCCAAAGTAATAGCATTCAATCATAACAAAAACTCTGGAGCTCCAAACCTCACATATAAGCTCATTCACATTTGACATACACATCCTGCTTAATTTCACAATCACAATCACAATATCATGCATTTGTTCACAAAGCTTGTGAATCACCTGTATAAGCATTTTATGTGCACATCTATCTCAACATCAATCAATCAATAATCACCATCAAGCATTACTTATCACACAATCATAGTTAATAGCAAACCATCATAACAAACCAGGTTTCCAATAGAGTACATCAAACCCTAATCTAAAACAAAAATAAATAAGTTCAGAAAACTTAAACGAACAAAAGCATAAGCATATGATAGCATTCATCAATAAATGCTATCTCAGCTCCTCATCAATCTGAGCTGTCCTCTGTATCTTCCTCTTCTTCCTGATCTTCATATCTTCAAATGCATCATCATCATCAGCTTCATCTTCTTCCATCTCCCTAACTGAAGCTTCAACTGCTTCAGCTCCTCCTCCTTGCACTGGCTCCTCTGGCCAAGCTACCATATTATGGAATTCATCCATAGTCCACCTGTGAGTTGGAGGTGTATCATACATCCCCACCATCATCTCAGCAGTAGCCACCTGCCCTCTCTGAATGGACTGTAACTGAGCACCTATAAGAGACATGTACATGTCCCTCATCTGGAACGGTTCTGCTTCATGTGTCTCAGCAGATGTATGGTTCTGTGCTTGTCCTCTCTCTCTACGAGCATGGCGTGGTGGAACTGACTGAGCTACCTCCTCACCTCCACAGTACTATCTGTAATAGGCCTCATCAATGGTTTTTCTTGGCCTTTCAAATGGTGGAGCAGAAGTGTCCACCCCAGCTATCTTGCAAAGGTGAGTGATGAAGGAGGGATGTCCTAGGGGTGCTTTGTTATTTGAGGTATTGGCGCATACACTAATCTCATCAGCTATCACCTGCCCAATATTAACATTTAAGTTCCTGATAGCACAGTAGATGAATGGTGCCCTGCTGAGAGTAATATCTGACATATGTGAACATGGCTGAATGTTGGCATGGGAAAATGCCATCCAATACTTTGCAAGAGGAGTCAGATCAGTCCTCCTAATGTTTACCACTGAGCCAGATCTATTCCTTCGGAAGTGTCTGTATACATAGTACTCTCTCTACATCCTCAAAATCAGCCCCTTCCTCCATGCAAAGAGCAAACTGGCATTGCTCACCAGCCCACACAGTATCCAGGAAGTTATTGATAGAATCAGGATCATACCTGATAGCATGGCCTCTGACATATCCTAGATAATTCTCAGCTGGATAATCACCAATCTTCTTTGCATTGGTGTAGACTTCTTTTACCATAGCTATGTTGGCATGTGCAGGATATGTGGCTAGCTTTCCCCAGTCAATCCCTAACAATTGCTCTCCAAATTGAGGAGCAAAGTTAAGTATCATTCCAACCTTTCTCTCCATAAGGAGTCTCCTGTCTTGAACCACTTTGAAGTGCTTCTCATGTTTCCGAGAGAGGAACCTACTAGAATGAGGCTGTTCTGGTTCCTTTTCTTTTCTCTTGGTTGCCATGGTCTTCAATCGTTTTCCTGAAGAGGATGCCATTCCTGCAATCAAACACAGATACAAAACCACAGAACATGATGTTAATCATTAGTAATACACAGAATACAACTTCTTTCAAAGCTAAACCACCGCTGAGGGTCAGAATTACCCCTCAGTGCCACCAGTGCCACATTCCCGAACGCAACAAACCAAAAAAAATCAAGTCTGGCAGAGTGCCGCTTAGCGGCAATTTACCCCTGAGCGGTAACTCTGCAACATTTAGAAAAACCTCTTTAAGCTGTCCTAACTCCACCCAAATGCAATTTTCAGTTTTCCAGATCAAAATCATGCAGTTTAATCAGTTCAAACATCAATTATATCATCAAATCATGCATAGAAATCAAAACCCCTAAATATTCATGCTTTGACAATCACATTCAAAATAAAGAACCCTAGAATGAACAAAATGCTTTACTTACTTGGGTGGAGATACTAGATGCAATGAGAATGCTTCCAAGCTAAGATGCTCTCTTCCAATCTCTGAAGCTCAATCAATAACAACTCTGAAGCTCAAAACCTCACATATAAGCTCATTCACATTTGACATACACATCCTGCTTAATTTCACAATCACAATCATAATATCCTGCATTTGTTCACAAAGCTTGTGAATCACCTGTATAAGCATTTTATGTGCACATCTATCTCAACATCAATCAATCAATAATCATCATCAAGCATTACTTATCACACAATCACAGTTAATAGCAAACCATCATAACAAACCCAATTTCCAATAGAGTACATCAACCCTAATCTAAAACCAAAAATAAATAAGTTCAGAAAACTTAAACCAACAAAAGCATAAGCATATGATAGCACTCATCAGTAAATGCTATCTCAGCTCCTCATCAATCTGAGTTGTCCTCTGTATCTTCCTCTTCCTCCTCATCTTCATCATCTTCAATTGCATCATCATCATCAGCTTCATCTTCTTCCATCTCCCTGACTGAAGCTTCAGCTGCTTCAGCTCCTCCTCCATGTGCTGGCTCCTCTGGCCAAGCTACCACATTATGGAATTCATCCATAGTCCACCTGTGGGCTGGAGGTGTATCATACATCCCCACAATCATCTCAGCAGTAGCCACCTGCCCTCTGTGAATGGACTGTACTGAGCACCTATAAGAGACATGTACATGTCCCTCATCTGGAACGGTTCTGTCTCATGTGTCTCAGCAAATGTTTGGCTCTGTGTTGGCCCTCTCTCTCTACGAGCACGGCGTGGTGGAATTGGCTGAGCTGCCTCCTCACCTCCACAGTACTATCTGTAATAGGCCTCATCAATAGCTTTTCTTGGCCTTTCAAATGGTGGAGCAGAAGTGTCCACCCCAACTAACTTGCAAAGGTGAGTTATCAAGGAGGGGTGTCCTAGTGGTGCTTTGTTATTTGAAGTATTGGCGCACACACTAATTTCATCAGCTATCACCTGCCCAATATTAACATTTAAATTCCTGATAGCACAGTAGATGAAGAGTGCCCTGCTTGAGTAATATTTGACACATGTGAACATGGCTGAATGTTGGCATGGGAAAATGCCATCCAATACTTTGCAATAGGAGTCAGATCAGTCCTCCTAATGTTTACCACTGAGCCAGATCTATTCCTTTGGAAGTGTCCTCCATGTATACATAACACTCTCTCCACATCCTCATAATCAGCACCTTCCTCCATGCAAAGAGCAAATTGGCACTGCTCACCAGCCCACACAGTATCCAGGAAGTTATTGATAGAATCAGGATCATACCTGATAGCATGGCCTCTGACATAACCTAGATAATTTTCAGCTGGGTAATCACCAATCTTCTTTGCATTGGTGTAAAATTCCTTTACCACAGCTATGTTTGCAGGTGCAGGATATGTGGCTAGCTTTCCCCAGTCATTCCCTAACACTTGCTCTCCAAATTGAGGAGCAAAGTTAGGTATCATTCCAACCTTTCTTTCCATCAGAAGTCTCCTGTTCTGAACCACCTTGAAGTGCTTCTCATGTTTCCGAGAGAGGAACCTACTAGAATGGGGTTGTTCTGGTTCCTTTTCCTTTCTCTTGGTTGCCATGGTTTTCAATCTTTTTCTTGAGGATGATGCCATTCCTGCAATCAAACACAGATACAAAACCATAGAACATGATGTTAATCATTAGTAACACTCAGAACACAACTCCTTTCGAAGCTAAACCACAGCTGAGGGTCAGAATTTCCCCTCAGCGCCATCAGTGCCACATTCCAGATCGCAAGAAATCAGAAAAACCAAGTCTGGCAGAGTGTCGCTCAGCGGCAGTTTACCCCTGAGCGGTAACTCTGCAGAATTTTGAAAAATCTCTTTTAAGTTGTCCTAACTCCACCCAAATGCAATTTTCAGTTTTTCAGTTCAGAATCATGCAGTTTAATCGGTTCAAACATCAAATATATCATCAAATCATGCATAGAAACCAAAATCCCTAAATATTCATGCTTTGACAATCTCATTCAAAATCAAGAACCCTAGAATGAACAAAATGCTTTTTACTTACTTGGGTGGAGATACTAGATGCAATGAGAATGCTTCCAAGCTAAGATGCTCTCTTCCAACCCCAGACTTAGATGGCACACTAGTGAAAAAGTGAGTGGAAGAGAAGTTTTCTTAAGAGGGAAGAGGGAAAATATGTGGAAAACCTTGGAAAAGGTATGTGGGAGTGTTTGTGCAGAGAAGAGCTTGGAAAGAAAACCTAAAACGTAGCTTGGGGTATAAAAATACCCTAATGGGCTCGGGTCCCGCTAAGGGGAACTAAAGCCCATTCTGCGAGAGTACCGCTCAGTGGTAAGTTGCCGCTCAGCGGCACTTTCGTGATGTGCTCTTCTTCTTTTCTTAACCTACGTGCCTCCTAGACATGCCCCTCACTGGTTCCCTGCAATTCAATCCTCAGATTACTTATCACAACCCTATTACTACTACAATGAAACAAACAAAAACAATCAATCAACTGGGTTGCCTCCCAGGTAACGCTTGTTTAACGTCACGAGCCTGACCCAAAATCCACCAACACCCATCAGTAGGTGTTACAAACTTACCAACACCCATCAGTAGGTGTTACAAACTTACCAGCACCCATAAGTAGGTGCAAAATTTTCTCACCAACACCCATCAGTAGGTGTTACAACTTAGCATCCTTTAGTAGATGTTATATCAAACTAGCATCCTTCAATAGATGCTATCTCCAACAAAATAATTACAAAATAATGTTCAACAGATTAAAAATTTACAAACCAAAGTAAAATTAAAAAGTTCTTAAATCAACTGGGTTGCCTCCCAGCAAGCGCTCTTTTAACGTCATTAGCTTGACCCAGTAAAGTTCAGGTTCCTTTTTCTTTTTCTTCTTTCTACTGAACTTCTTCAGAAATTTGATCAAACCAGGAACCTGTTGCAATGTCTCAATCATAGGAACTTTAATCTCCAATTTCTTGAAGATTTCCATAAGGCACTTAAATTTCTTTTCCTTCCTACGATTCTTCTTTAGATGAGGATGGGATTTTTCATATGATTCCTTCTTCTTTCCTCTCATCTTCTTTTTCTTATGCTTCCTCTCCCCAAATTTTCTCTTTTTCTTTTCTCTTATTTTTTTCTTCCCTTCTCTTTTTCTTCTCAACTTCTTTATTTTCACACAAATTTTCTTCCTCTCTTCTCTCTCAACCACTTCTTTTTCTTTTTCATCATCTTTATCTTTCTCACTCAACTCTTCTTTTTCTTCTCTCTCTATCTTTTCCACATCTCTCTCTATTTTTTTCTCAGCAAAAATCTTGTCACTTTCAGTGACAATGGCTTGACCTTCCTCCTTAAGGTTAACTTCAGTATTAACATTCAATTTCTGACTAATGAAACGAAGGTGCATCTCCATCCTTTTACATGATTTTTCAATGCTTTTCTGAATAGAGTCGGAATTTTTCAAAAATCGTTGAAGGGTGTCATCCAAATTTACTGATAGAGAGGGTTGTTGCTGCCATTGTTGTAATGGCGGCCTATCTAATTCTTCGGCAGCTTGAGTGGTTTTGTGATGACAATCAGGTATCTGTATGTACTGTTGAACTGCCTCCTCCAACGTTATCCTTCTTCCCGATAGAGAGGGTTTTCGCTGCCATTGTTGTGGTGGTCATTCTTAAATTGTTTGACAGCTTCCCAAAATTGATCATTATCCATGCTTGAGTGAGGTCCCATCAGTGGTTGAAATTACCTTAGTAGAATTGAGTGCCCATATAGTTAAATTCTTGACCAAATTGCATCCTGCAAACATTAGGCACAAAACCCTAAAAAATATTTTTTAGCACAAAAAGATATTTGAGAAGATATAAGATTCAGAGAATAAAATAAAATAAAATAAAATAAAATAAAATAAAATAAAATAAAATAAAATAAAATAAAATAAAAAATAATAAAATAAAATAAAATAAAATAAAATAAAATAAAATAAAACAAAATAAAATAAAATAAAATAAAATAAAATAAAATAAAATAAAATAAAATAAAATAAAATAAAATAAAATAAAATAAAATAAAATAAAATAAAATAAAATAAAATAAAATAAAATAAAATAAAATAAAATAAAATAAAATAAAATAAAATAAAATAAAATAAAATAAAAACCGAAAAATAAAAACAGAAAATAAAAACAGATATTCAAAATTAAAGTCAAATATAATCAATAATCACACAAATGAACTAGTTAAACCAGAGTCCCCGACAACGGCGCCAAAAACTTGATGCACAAATTTATGATCACCAAACTATGATGTCACAAACTTGTTTTACAATCGGCAAGTATGACCGAATCGTTTCAAGTAATAAACTCGGTAAGACCAAGTATCGTTCTCCCAAAGGACTCACGACCTAGTTTAGTTATGTGATTCGTTGATTAGCTAAGACTTAAGAACAAAATAGTTGGATTTTACTATGCAAAAGACAAAAATAAACATGTATGCATGAGGTTGATCAATGGAAAAACAAAATACAAGCACTTTCAATAAAATATATGGATGAATATGTTGTTGGGGGTCAATTTCATCTTATCCACTCTCATATATTTTAGGAATTCAACATTCAAGTCATCATTGTTAATGCCACTCTCTAAATTCCCTTGTCAAGAAGGCCTATCCCTAATTACGAGTTCATACAATTCCTAGCATTCCTAATAATTAGTTCTTTTAGCACAGGATCTTAACGACAACCAATATACTATTGGGAGTAATTCCCCGGATCTAGACTTCCCCATACGTTCTCGTATCGACAAAACCAATAATCATGCATTGAATGAGTTAAACAAAGCAAGCATTGAGCAAAGACGAAAAACCCTAACTAATGATGAAAAAAGCATAGGTCTTAGATTAAGATGTAAGCACAAATTCCATATATGAGAGCTTCAAAAGATTACATTGATTCCCCAACAAACATACAAGGTTTAGTTCACCATATTCATGGTGAACCTAGATGAAAAAGAATGAAAGAATGAAGGATAAAACCCTAGAAAGGTGAAGAGGTAGCCTGAGCATCCAAGATCCTCCTTTAAAGGGGTGGAAGAGAGAGTGTTTGCTTCGTTTCTGTCAAAGATACAAACCCTAGGACGTCCTAAAGCTTATATACTAATCTAAAATTACAGATAATTCAAGCCCAAGCCCATAAGTGTGCCGCTCAGCGGTAAAGTGCCGCTCAGCGGTAAGTGCGTGAGTTGGTTTCTTCCCCTCAGCCATTTTGCCCCTCAGCGGATCTCCCGTGAACTCCTGAGTGCCGCTCAGCGGTAAACTGCCGCTCAGCGGTACTTGCGGCTTCTCCTTTTGCACTTTTTGGTGTCTTTTCTGATTCCATCTCTCTCCTTCTTCACTTCTTTCATTAAATTCACCGTAAAACCTGCACAAAAACACTGAAATTAAGCATAAACCTGTCCAGCTCTCTTATTTCTGAAAATATGAATAAAAGCATGATTTCAAGCTAATTTTTAAGTATAAAAGTTGCTTTTTGTGTCAATTTTAAGCATGAAAATAACAGTTTTTCAACTGTTATCACCCGGCAATGGCGCCATTTTGTTGTGAAGGTCGCACCTCACACAAAAGTTGATTGCAAAATTAATGCAGTATAAACTAGGAAGTGACTCCTAGGTCGTCTCTCAAGGACCAATTGTGGTTCAGGTAATAGGTCGAACACATTAGAGGGGGCTTTTGTGAAAGGTTTGTGAATGCAATTTGACTAAAAATGAAATTCAAACACAACCGAATACAAATGAAAGCATTAAAATGGAAACTACAACAGATAAATATCCAAATATAATTCAAGTGGTAAAAATGTAACTCTTGAGATAAAACATTAAATGCACAATATTGTCACCTATCCTACACATTCACCACCAAAAAAAAAGAAAATCATTTCAACATATAATATAAAATATTTTAAGGTAAAAAAAATAAAAGAAAATAAAACTTCTCTACCATTAATCGTGACCCATTCATCTACCAAAAGAATTTGAAATTGCAAAAAGAAAAATCATGTTTGCTTTGGTTTCATTCAAAGGAAAAAATAAAAAAATAAAAAATAAAAATGGGTTACGGTTCCCTCTTCCAACATGTCCTTCCAACATACATCTCCACTTCATTCTCCAAAGAAAACATGTTCTTTCTAGCAACAGTACTCCTACCACTTTTTGTCTTTTTCCTAAATGAAAAGTAAATGGAATTGTGCTATCCACATAAGCAAACTCGACACCCTTCACCCATGGGAGCCGTGCCTCTCCACTCCTTCTCCAAAACCACCAATGACAAGACAAAATCAATGCAAGAAAGGGTCCCACTAAATGCTAATGCCTTTTTTTAAGAAAATATCTCCATTTGGTTTCTAAAAGAAAAAGAAAGCCTTTTGACGTGACAGTGTTGTCTTCTCAACCATGAATGAGCACTCTTTTCAATAGCACATGTAGCCTCCAAAACAAATGAAAAGAAATGAATCATCAAAATGTTGGACGTAACTCTAGGAATGAAACTTGGCAACAAATAAAATAGACTAAGCAAGCAAATAAAATAATTGAGCAAGTAGTGCAGCGTGTCCTTTAAAAGATTCTGGATGTCCAAAAATTCCTCCCTTCATCTCGGCTGCTGCGTGCTGGACGAACACCAGCTCCCTAAAACAAGTGTTGGTTGGTTCCTCATAATGCGTGTGCTACACCCCTGAGTTGTGTGCTTTTATTAAATGAAAGATGAATCCCTCCCCTACACCGTTTCAGCCATAGCCCCCTGTATCAGAATGTCCGTGTGCTTCTCCATTCTCATTCAAAAACTATGTTCCCCCAAAATCCAAGAGCAGAATGAGAGAATAAAATCCGTGAGGGGTGGTGGCTCATCTTCTCTCGTTCAACACCGCTTCATTCTCAAAATAAAGGGGCCATGAGAATCAACAAAGAGGAGTAAAAATCAGCTCTTCATTCATCATCCCAAAAACAACATTCCAGTATAGAAACATGAAAATGTGGTGAAATAAAATAAAGTCAACATTCAATGCCAAACAATGTTGGCCGTGACAGCGTTGGAATCAAGGACAAAATAGTACTCAATGCAAAAGTGCTGAATCCTTTTCCATTGAATGAAAAAAAAGCGTAAAAACTCAAAAACTCTCCAAAACGTCCAAAAGCCAAACCCTCCCAAAAACAAGTGGCAAGTGGCGGTTGGAAGCATCTCCAAGGCCGTGAGTTTCTTATAACGAGGGTGGGGTCCACACAATAAAACCCTAGGTGCCAAGTCATCCACTCTCATTTTTTGTCTAGTTCATTTTGCCAAAAATGGGCTAAATTTACTAAAGTTAATCCAAAAACATTCTACACTACTAAATTACAATTTAATTAATTCTAGATGTCTATGTGGAGAGTCTTGAATTTATTTGCATTCTTCCTGATGTCCTAAAATGTATCTCCAAAATTTTCTTGCAGTCAATGATGAAAATAATTAACTCAGATAATTCAAATTAATTAAAATAAGAATTTTTGGTCAAATTAAGCACAATTAACAAAAACGAAAAAATACCGGACATTTAAGCACAATTCCCTGATTAATTCTAGCACAATAGACTAGGTGAAGTCAAGAAAATATTGACTCATCAGCATCCTCTTCAGGGAAAAGATTGAAGACCATGACATCCAGAAGAAAAAAAAAGGAACCAGAACAACCCCATTCTAGTAGGTTCCTATCTCGGAAACATGAGAAGCACTTCAAGGTGGTCCATAATAGGAGACTCCTTATGGAGAGAAAGGTTGGAATGATACCTAACTTTGCTCCTCAATTTGGAGAGCAATTGTTAGGGAATGATTAGGGTAAGCTAGCTACATACCCTTCACCTGCCAATATAGTTGTGGTGAAAGAATTCTACACCAATGCAAGGAAGATTGGTGATTATCCAGCTGAGAACTACCTTGGCTATGTCAGAGGCCATGCTATTAGGTATGATCCTGATTCCATCAACAACTTCTTGGATACTGT
The DNA here is from genome assembly GCF_029865625.1 of Vigna umbellata. NCBI lineage: Eukaryota > Viridiplantae > Streptophyta > Magnoliopsida > Fabales > Fabaceae > Vigna > Vigna umbellata. The sequence continues at coordinate 30,019,485 of NC_142166.1, forward strand.
GTGGGCTGGTGAGCAGTGCTAGTTTGCTCTTTGTATGGAAGAAGGCGCTGATTTTGATGATGTGGAGAGAGTTCTATGTGTACCTGGAGGACATTTTCAAAGGAATAGAATTGGCTCTATGATGAACATTAGGAGGACTGACTTGACTCCTCTTGCAAAGTATTGGATGGCGTTTTCTCATGCCAACATTCAGCCATGTTCTCATGTGTCAGACATCACTCTTAGCAGGGCACTCCTCCTTTACTGTGCAATCAGGAACTTGAATGTCAATATTGGACAGGTAATAGCTGATGAGATAAGGATGTGCACTAACACAACAAACAACAAAGCACCCTTAGGACATCCTTCTTTAATCACACACCTTTGCAAGATAGCTGGGGTGGATACTTCTGCTCCACCATTTGAAAGGCCAAGGAAAGTAATTGGTGAGGCCTATTATAGACAATACTGTAGAGGTGAGGAAGCAGCTTAGCCAGTTCCACCACGCCGTACTCGCAGAGAAAGAGGGCAAGCATAGAGTCAGGCATCTACTGAGACACATGAAGCAAAACCTTTCCAAATGAGGGACATGTACATGTCTCTTATAGGTGCACAGTTACAGTCTATCCATAGAGGGCAGGTGGCCACTACTGAGATGATTGTTGGAATGTATGATACACCTCCAGCACACAGGTGGACTATGGAGGAGTTTCATAATGTGTTAGCTTGGCCAGAAGAGCCGGTACAAGGAGGAGGAGCTGAAGCAGTTGAAGCTTCAGTTAGGGAGATGGATGAAGATGATGTTGCTGATGATGTGCTGATGCATTTGAAGATGTTGAAGATGAGGAAGAAGAGGAAGATACAGATGATAGCTCAGATTGATGAGGAGATTGAGATAGCATTTACTGAGGAATGCTATCATAACTAGAGCAGAACTTATGCTTTTGTTTGGTTTAGTGTTCTGAACTTATTTACTTTTGTTTTAGAATAGGGTTTGATGTACTCAATTGGAAACTTGGTCTGTTATGATGGTTTGCTTATGATTGTGATTGTTTGATAAGTAATGCTTGATGATTCTTTGATATTGATTGATGTTGAGATGTGTACATTATATGTTTATACAGGTGGTTCACAAGCTTTGTGAACAAATGCATGATGTTATGATTGTGATTATGATACTAAGCAGGATGTGTACATGTGAAATGTGAATGAGCTTATATGTGAGGTCTTGAGCTCCAGAGTTTTTGAGATTGAATGCTTTTACTTTGAAAGCATGAATGATTTTGCCCAGGTTTTCTATGATTGGTAGAAGATTGAAAAACTGTATGGATTGGTAGAAGATTGAGTTACATTTTGTTTGCTTGAGGACAAGAAAAGTTCTAAGTTTGGGGTTGTGATAAAAGTTGAAAAAATGTTATTTTCATGCTTAAAATTGATACTAAAAGCAACCTGTAACACTTAGAAACTAGCTTGAAATCATGCTTTTGGTCATATTTTCAGAAATAAGAGAGTTGGACAGGTTTATGCTTGATTTGGTGTTTTATGCAGGTTTTAAGGTGAATTTGGTGAAAGAAGTGAAGAAGGATAGAAATGGATCAGAAAAGACATCAAAAAGTGCTAAATGAGAAGTCGAAGTTACTGCTCAGCGACAGTTTACCGTTGAGCGGCACTCAGAAACCCACGTTGGATCCGCTGAGGGGTGAAAATGCCGCTGAGGGGAAGAAAACAACTCACGCACTTATCGTTGAGCGACACTTTTATGGGGCTTGGACCTAATTTTCTGTGTTTTTAGAATAGTATATAAGCTTTAGGACGTCCTAGGGTTTGTATCTTTGGCGGAGACGAAGCAAACACTCACTCCTTGAAGGATGATCTTGGATCCTCAGGCTACCTCCTCCTCTTTCAAGGGTTTTATCTTTCATTCTTTCGTTATTATCTATCTAGTTTCACCATGAATATGGTGAACTAAACCTTGTATTGTTGTTGGGGAATCAATGTAGTCTTGTCAAACTCTCATATATGGAATTTGTTTTAACATCTTATTTTTAAGACTTATGCTTTCTTTCATCACTAGTTAGGGTTTTTTCTCTTTGCGTAAAGCTTGCTTTGTTTAACTAATTCATTGTCACGATTAGTGATTTTGTCGATATGGGAACGTACGGGGAAATCTAGATCCGGGGAATTTCTCCCAATAGCATATTGGTTGCCGTTAAGCTTCTGCACTTAAGAATTAATTACTAGGAATGCTAGAAATTGTATGAACTCGTAATTAAGGATAGGCCTTCTTGCAAGGTGATTTAGAGAGTGGCATTTGCATTGATGAAAAGAATGATGAATTCCTAAAGTATACCCCAACAACATACTCTTCCATCTAATTCATTGAAGTGTTTGTATTCTGTTTTTTTTCATTGATCAAATTCATGCATACATATTTAATTACTGTCTTTTGCATTTAAACCTACAATCAATTTGTTCTCAAGTCTCATATAATCAATAAATCATAGAGCTAAACTAGGCCGTGAGTCCTTTAGGAAAACGATACTTGATCTTACCTAGTTTTATTACTTGATACAATTCGGTCAC